>NC_134568.1:90779576-91021834 GCF_050947875.1 Dermacentor variabilis
GTGTGTGTTTGTGTGTGTGTGTGTGTGCGCGTGTGTGTGTGTGCATGTGTATCCATGCATGCATGTGGGTGTGGGTGGGTGTGTTTAGGTGTGTAACTGCCATGTAATTTTACACTTAAGTTGTGCTGTCCATTCAATATCCAGGTATACATGGGAAATTCCTTTGAGCTATAAGACTTCTGAAGGAAATGAAGGACTTTACTGGCTGAAGACTAAGAAACCAGGCAGGTTTTTTTATGCAGTTTTCTTGCTCCCTTTTTAAATCCCATTGTACAATTGATGTGTTCTTTTAGTCCATGAAAGAACAAGATACAATATATGTATAAAAACAAGGACATATATGTCCAACGGCTACAATTATCTAATCAGAGATTACCTCCCAACTTTCTTCCTTTCACTCGAGAGAAATTCCAGTAGTCTTCCACTCACTCAATTTTGTTGAGAAGCTTCACATTTCAGGCTACCTAATGCATTTTTGGCACACAAATATTATGCGTACCACAAATATCTAATGCATGTGCGTGCATTATATGTTTAATAAACTTCTGCAATAGGGTTGCTCTAAAGCCTCTGTCAGAGATGAGCAGTTTAAGAATGCCTGCAGCTTTAGCATTATGTTTTTTTATGACTAGTGGTGGTTTGTTGCCTGAAGATACTGTTAAGAGCTTTTAGAAATTTTGGTTATGCTATACACTGGAGTTTGTAAAGCATTGTCCAGGGAGTGTTCTACTGCAAGAATATTTATAAAAGGTTTAGTAGTATCAGAAATAAAAGAAAGTTAAATGTTTTGAGGCCATGGTATGAAGAGGTGAGCTATCTTCCCCTGAGCAGGCACTCTCTCACATAGCTTGGACCAGCACCCGCAAGCGGCATTCCTCACCTGTCTTCTCCCATACCAGAGCTAAGAGCTCATGTGACATTTGCATCACAACCCCACCTCAATTTTTTTTCGGTGTGTATAGAGTAGTTCCTGCACATTCTGTATTTTGCAAAAATCCCAGAGTTGCTTACACTGCTACTGGTTATTTGTGCAATGCAGGTGCTGCTCTTTTGAGATCATCTCTGTTTGCGGCTAAAGAGGCTCCTTTAAGAACAAGGGCACATGGACTTTTGTTTTATTTTCAGCTGTTTACTCGGCGTGCATTGGCATAATAACTTTGCAGACATGATCGGCACCACATTTTTTACGCACCACGTTTGTCGGCTTGCAATCGCCAAACATGGTGAGCGGCACTTTAGGCTGAAAAGTGGAAAGACTTCCAGTACAAGAATGTTTAATAAGCCTCCTCACTAGCAAAAAATGATGTCTTTCTTGTGTGTAAGCTCAGGGAAATTACCAACATGATACATTTGAAAGCACAACTGTAGTATGTCCAACTAGTACATACATGCAATAAAATTTCACGTTTTAACTCTGTCCTTATCTCTCTTTGCAGAAATCATTAGCCTACCCATCAATAAAGACAGCTCGTGGGTAAAGTTTAATAGTGAATTCAAAGGATACTATCTCGTGAAATATGATGACAGTGAACTAAAGACATTCTCTCAGCTTCTACTGGAGAATCAAACAGTGAGTGCCTTGCATCATTCCTTTCGTTTCAGAACAGTCAGCATCATTTAAAGGGATGCTGAACGAGAAATAATAAGTAAAGCTGCATTAGTACGGTAGATAATGTTTCCGCACTTAGATAGGCTTTCCTTACTAAGTACAAGCTTTGCATACCATAAATGACATAAGAAACATGGGCACATCACCTAAAATTTTGTGCGCAATCTCTCTGCAATATCATATTTTAGCAGCATCTGGCAAAGTCTAGTAAATTGTTTATTATTAAAAAGGAATTATACTACATTTTAAAGTAAATGGAGACTTGAGCTGGTAACTTTCTAGGTTTTCTCTGCGCACAAAGGGCTGAAATATGTGACCTCTTCATAAAATCTCTGGCATCAAAAGTGCTGCACCTTCGGCTCAATATGTTATATGAATAGGTTGGAATTGTCTCTCTCAACTAATAAGCAAACATTTCCTACTCAACAAATGCTTGAGAGTCCTAATGTTTCTTTTGGGTTCCTTTATGCTAAAAAACTAAAAATAGGAATAAACCAAAATCCAGAGTGTAATGAAAAGGAAGAAAGGAACTTTGATGAGAGATGCATGTGAATCATTGAGAAACAAATGTAAAGCTGGATATATATTCTTGGCAATAAATAGAGAGTTTCAGTATTAGAGACCTTAAACTTTGGGTTCTTAAGCTGCATTTGATTGGCTGTTATGGTTATTGTATGGAATAAAGAGAGTTGTAAAATTGGGGTGAGCACAAGTAGCGTTAGGTAGTGTGTTTGGTGAGCCACATCGTGGTGTAAACAAGAAACTCTGTGAAGATAAAATCACGGAAAGCTTATAGGGACTGAAAAAAATGTACATTTTATTCAAGAACGACAAAAATGAAATGTGAACGTTAATAGCATTTCTAAGAACCTTTAACATTTTATCAGTTGTTTTTGTGATTAGAAGCCAAGCCATATTAAACCAACCATGCGAATGATGCACGCTGATATGCCATGTTTGTCGATTTCATAAATGGGGGGAGTGAAAGTTCTACAGTAAACTGCATGTTGCCAGCTTTGCAGTCTATCAAACACTTGGCTACGTGCATGGTGTAAGTGGACATGCCAGTGTGAGCACAGAGATTGTTAACACAGGCCTCTCCCTTGGCTACAGCACCAGTTTTTGTTCTATGTAAGAACAAAAACCAAAGCAGCTTGAATATCCATGCTATTTTTCATTTCTTGGATCTTGCATCACTGCCAACCCAAAAGCTTCCTTGGGTTCTGCACATGCGCGCGTGTAGCCTGCTTCTTGTGTTGGGTCCTCTAGACGCTTGGGTCACCAGTCCTAAATGTTTCTCAATTTTTGGTAGTATATTTGCCCAGTGTAGATATCCAATTTATGTTGCAGGAGCTGAAATTGACTCATTAAGCTATAAGCAATTTCGTTTATATAATGTGCGTTATCTGCTAATTTTACAAGCCAAATGCAAAATTATGCCACACGTCAAAATACCAAGAATTCACTTATTTTACTCTGCAATATAGTAATCCCAGGGAAAGAGAACTCCAGGGGTCCCAGGGTTGGCACAGCTGCTATACCACTGCCACTGCATAATCTGGCCAAAATGTCTACAAAAGGCAATCATCCCATAGACTAAAATGCTTACATTTCTGTGTGCCTCTCACATTTAACATTATTGGCACATCAAAATAAAACAAGTTAGAGTAAGAATGTGACCTACTAGCTTTTATAGTGAAACTGGAAGTAGTTCTTCAATTATAGTATTGCTGCGAAACTGTTGATTGGCTCCGTGTTTACTCTTGTAGCAGTTGTCTGCTTCCGACCGGGCGGAGCTCCTTCTGGAAACATTCCTGCTGGCACGAGCTGGCATGGTGCCTTATTCTGCTGCGATGGATCTCACCAAGTACCTCCGGCGTGAGCGACATTTCATACCTCTTATGGTGGCATCCAGGGTCTTCCAGCACATTGCTATGTGTCTCAGAGGGCATCCAGAGAAGGTCCTTTTTCTGGTGAGTACTATACCATTCGCTGAAATTTACAGAAGCAGGTGCAGCCAGGCATGCTTTTTTTCTCATAATTTCTTTGTGAAATTTGCCCTCAGTACATTTGTGAAGCCTTCTGCAGCCTCACTTCCATGCTGTCTGGCAGTCTTTGGCTTTTGGCAGTTATCACAGATCATTGTAAAAGGCAGATCACATGCAGCCCTACAACCCCAACTACATATGCTGCAGAGCGTATGAAGGCTCTGACATTTCATGCTGTATCGTCTAGATTGATGTGTTTTCTAGGACCTTGCTTGGCCATTGTAAAATATGAGCCCTTACATAAATGGGGAGAGGGGTTGCATTATCATCATTCAACTCTCTTTGTTTTGGGGAACTACATCATATTAAATTAGTTAATCACTTGCACCAAAATCAAGGAAAAAAGGTAAATAAATATTTTTTGTGTTTATGCTGGCATGTGTATGCATATATGGAGCACACATGCTTAATGTTGCTTGACTGTAAGGCTGATATCTCACATAGCCTGTCTCGGTGGTCACCAAATGTTATTGTCACCAAACTTGCGGGCATGTCCATGTTTGTTAAAATTGCATTTGCTACCAACATCAATATACTGCCATTAAATGACCTCTATGATGAATTATTTGTGTGGTGCAGCAGCGATGATCTTTTTTTCACCACTAATAGAACTCTGCAAGTTTAACACCACTGTCATACACCATTGAACATGAAAACACATCTGTGACACACATCAATCTATTTTTATGTGATACAAGTGCTTTGCTTGAAACACCATCGTGATCTGCTTAAATCCCTAACAGGAGTATGTTAAATACATAATGGAAGAAGCTTTTGAAGAGCTCATGTGGAAGGACAGGGGCGATCACTTGACAAAGTAAGTTCCAAGAACTTGTTCTCTTTTTTATTTGTGTTGGCATATTTTTTGTGTATTCACATGTCAACCAATTTTCAGTTTTATAATTTTGACAATTATGATTTCCTCGCAGGCAATATATGATACTTAACACCATCACATGCTGTAACCTGAAGGATTCTCATAGTGTTCCAATTTTTTTTATTGTAGGCAGAATACTAGGTGACCAAATGGCTTAGTTGAATTTTGCTAAATAATTGTTTTGATTTTTATTGTTTTTTCTCTTTCTTGCAATTTAGACGAGCACGGGAAGTGGTTCTGCACTTATCCTGCTTCAGTGGGGACAGGGTTTGCCTCAGAAATGCTGGAGAGCTGTTGGAGGCCTGGTTTGCAGGTGCTACGTACGTACAAGTGCCATGTACTTTGTTTTTAACCCAGTGACAGAGAAGCAACCAGCAAAAGCACACATTCGCTAGGCAAAGAAGATCTCAGTATGAACACTGGGTTCACAACTAAAGTTTATTCAAGAACAGGTTTCCACAAAAGACAGCAGTATATGTTTGCTTGTGCATGCACTGCACTATCTCTTGTGGAAGAGCATTGCTGAGTAAATGTTAGATTCAGTTCCCGCGTTCATCAAAGCCACATGTTTACCTTGTTTGCTATGGTCAACAGTGGTTGAACAAAAGATGTCACTGGAACCAACATTTGGGCAAGGGAAACTTGTCTTTGTCAGATCACTGTTTATAATTTCAAGTCTCGATCTTCCTGTGAACCGTTGTCATGTTTCAATATCTTTTTGCTAGCATCTTTTGTTTTTGCTCTATGTATGAAGGTCATTCCAAAAGTAAGTTTCGTCATTTATTTTCACACGGAAACTTCATTGCAAAAGAAATACACCATGGCATCATGAACTACACACCTTGCCCTATTTTTCGACATAGTCAACACCGATATTGAGACATTTGTCGTAGCGTACAATCAGTTTGAAGAAACCCATCTGGTAAAACTCAGTGCCCTGCGATACAATGCCTGACATGACCTCTTTACCATACACAATCTGTAGGCGTTCATGGATGACGGACACACTAGTCCCACATGCCCATTCATACCAAATAACAGCACACACTTCCATTGGCGATCACGTTGTCAGCACACATCTGTCTGCCATCATGATTTGTACTCGAATAACCTCGGGCACACCGATCTGCTGCTACTCTCTCTTCTTCAACGCTCTGCGCATGTGTCATTCCTCCTTCGCTGATGCTCCCTCTATCGTTAAACCAGAAACGGGCATGGATTCTTATGGTGAGTGTTCGTTTCACCTGGTGTACCATCTTCTCTTAAAAAAATGACAAAACTTACTGTTGCAACGGCCCTCGTACAAACTAGCACCGTGAAGAGTCCAAGCAAATTACAGCGAACAAGCCCATATTGAAGCATCTTCACGAGTGCTTTAGGATGACGCAATGCGATGCATGGTTTACTACTACTTCAAGAATATTTGCGTTGGAGTTATTTCATTACCGTGATTATAATGGTTAAAGGTTATTATATGTAATTTGGTCATCCATGTAAAGTAGTATGTCTAAATAACACACTAAACTTGCATTAAAGTAAAGGGACCTTGACTAGGTGTGAACATTTTAAATGAATGAATGTGGTGCGTAGAGTATGGTAGCTGTAATGATGTCTACCAAACATTGCAATGCTGCATATAGTGCAAAGCCCACACAGTAACTGAAAGTGTTTGCTTTAAAAGCTCAAGTGCCTATCTTCTTAACTGAGCGAAGTTATGTCAAGTGCATTTTCACTACAGTAAAATCCTCTACATGCAAATTTGTTGATCATCGCAATGTATTGGTTGAATAAATAAATGAAAGCTCCTTCATTGCAGTGGCGTTGGCTGTCCTGCATGGAAAACTAAGGTGCAATTCTAGCAGATGGTCCCTCCATGCAAGAATTTGTACTGCCCCAGAAGAAATGTGCTTTCTCACCAATGTCTTCCAGATAGAGATTAAATTCAGCCACAGCACAGCAGGTGCATGTGATGACCATGCATGCATGTACATCTCCATGGAAGCATGTAATGTTGCACAAAATTTCAGCTCAATGCCTTTAGCTTGGTGACTATTTGAAGTGTTTTCTCTGTAGAAGGAAACTTTATAGAACAGTAGTCGAAACTTGTCACTGGAAGCGGCAAATATGTGTGGCATGTGACAAAATAATAAAATAGACAGAAAAAAGGCACAGTACACTGGATAAGGGTATACGTTGCAGCAGTGAGTGCACTTGCTAAATCGCTTCAAAATGCAGTAACTCCACAACTACTTGTCTGTTCCAAAAGTTCTTGTTGGAAAATGTTCAGTTAAAAAGTGTGCTAAATTACCTGTAAAGAGCATATTTTTGTAATGCGAGCGGTTTAGGCCCTTTTTAAACTGACAGTAGAAAGTGTTAAATCTTAGCATTCCTTTGCCTAAACAAAGTTTATAAAATGTGTATATACAAGGGTGTCATCATCATCACCCATCATGCTCCTCTCTTTTCTCCCTCTTCCCCTTCCCTCAGTGCAGAGTAGCTGGCTAGAGGAATGTACCTCAGGCCGACTTTTCTGCCTTGCATATCACTAAACTTCTCTCTCTCTATGTACACAAGTGTTTGAGATATGGTGAACTTCACAGCTGAATTCACAGGTCGATAGCTTTTAAATATACTACATGAGGGAATGGTGTCTGTACAACTTTTCTTGCTGCTGCCTTTTTCTAGGATCCCACCAAACCTTCGGGAGCTTGTGTATATCTGGGGAATGACTGCAAGTGGAAATGAAACAGTATGGGAAGCCATGTACTTAAGATACCAAAATGAAGTGCTGCCAGCAGAAAGGAAAAGTCTCATAAAAGGACTAGCAAGCATTGATAATAAAACTGTCATAGAAAGGTATTTATTTTCGATTTTTGGGTAGAACT
The DNA here is from genome assembly GCF_050947875.1 of Dermacentor variabilis. Lineage (NCBI taxonomy): Eukaryota > Metazoa > Arthropoda > Arachnida > Ixodida > Ixodidae > Dermacentor > Dermacentor variabilis. The sequence continues at coordinate 90,786,996 of NC_134568.1, forward strand.
TTCTAGCCAGCACATTTGCTAAATAATAAGCATATTCTAAGCATGAATGCTCACATGAATGTCGTTAGTGCACATATTACACTCGAACCTTGTTATAACAAAAGGGGATATAACGAAATAATGGATATAACGAAGTGAATTAAATTCCCCTTGAAATCGCCATAGAGAGCCATGTGTATAAAACCTTGTATGGACAAAGTGAAATTATCCTGCCAGTGGATATAACGAACTAGATTTGTCCCCAAAACCGATATATACCCGACTGCTGTGCGCCGAGCATGTCGCTTTCTGCAGGGTTCGGCCTTCGTTCGCCACGGCAGTTAAAACTCCCGCATCCCTGCATCAAATATGTCTTTGAGCAACACTGCCCTTTCTCACTGCCGCGCGTAGCTGCACACAAGCAGCAGCTCACTATCGCACTTCTCCACTGACGTCTCTCTTTTGCGTATGTCTGGCTGCGCGGCTACGGGCAGCGGTGCGAAATATTAGTGCATTCATTTGTAGCGCTCGTCTTTTGTCTCGTTTCTTCTGTCCTTGTGTATATATGTGCTGCAGTTTACTAATATGTTGCACCAACAAACCCAAACAGCCACATACTGAAGTTCACTGGCTTTTTTTTATCACACAGCAGAGCGCTGTGTTGCGTGTCATGTGCTGCTCGGCTGCGACGAGCCAAGTGGAAAGTGAAAGCGAATATCGGGTACTAAAATGTTGCGTGTAGCGCATGGCGAAAATTTTGTTTTATTCAAATTTCATCTAATGCGTAGCCATGTAGCTGTTCCACGAACCGCAAAGCTGTCTTTTTATTTCCATGTTTTCAATTGTGCACACCATTGGGCTTATATGGTAGTAAATACCAATAATAGATATAATGAAGTAATGGATATAAAGAAGTATTTATGGCACCCCCTTCAATTTTGTTATAACGAGGTTCGAGTATATGTACTTCTATATTTTGCATACTGTGAGCACTGTTCAGAGCGGTCTCATGATACAAGCAGTTTCTGAATACAGTTTCTGGTGTGACTAACTACCATAGAGTATCAAAATTGAATATGTAGAATGTGTTATGACTGCATATAGAAAGGCAAGTGTTACATAAATACTGTCATATGAGAAATGTAACAGCGTATCATGTGACAGATGACATTGCACTACTATTACATAAATAAACCTTCTGTAAGTACTAGTAGGACCTGAAACTATTTTCTGTGAAAACTGGGGCTTAGACCACTAGATAATGCCAGTGACCTCTTCACATCAATAGGCATTGAATTGTGTGCATGTGTAGTACAGTCCAAACATGTTGCATCAAGCTTGTTGGTAGGCTCAAACTGAACTTACGCGAATACATATATGTAGGAATCAAGTGTAATGAAGCGTAAAACAGTCCCCTCTACAATGCTTCTGTACAAGTACAAAAATTAAGCACACAATGGTGCCATTTGGGCATTCAGGAGCACTAGTGTTTGCTACCTTCACTGATGTAGTTGCCTGAAATACAACAAATCAGCTTCACACAGACAAAAATGTGCAATTTTTGCATGACTTCATGTATCAGCACTGGTAGTACATAGAAATGTCATAAAATGTAGTGATCAATTGTGGCTGAACAAGACAAGTCTCAGCCTGGAGCCACATTTTAACAAGGGACTCCTTGTTTAACAAGTCTCCTTGTTGAAATGTTGGTTCCATGCTGAGGCTTCCTTTATTTGATCACTGCTGATCGCTTCAAATCTCTATCTTTCAGTGAACTTCTATCTTGCTCATACAAAAGTGTTGCAATAGTAGTTACAGTAATACATACAGCAATTCACTCACTTTGCTTTGGAAAGGTAATAGAGGGCCCAAAAGTTGTTATTCCTTCCTCACATTCACATTTGTATTTAACTTGTTGATGTACCATGATCAGTTATGTTTTACACCATGAGAAAAGCGTGAAAAAATATGTAGAGGTTATTTGTGTTGATTGTAGCTGCTTGAAACATATGATAGTGAGCAGTAAAGCAGTTCACATATTTGTTAACATTTGCTTTTTGTAGTTTAGCTGGATTCACTGTGCTCAATCATTATTTCTATATCACCGGATATCTCTACTGTTCATAATTTCTAGCAGCTTAAGCCAAAGAAGCATACTCTGAAATCCATAGCTGTCATGGCACTTTTCATGTTTTGATGCCTCCTCAAACTTCCTAAACATCAGCAGCCAGCATAATTATGACCAACACCAAGCATTAAGAGGCTTCGTGTGTATGAGAGTATGCTTTTTGTGTCAGTTCAATTTATTAGGACACCAGACTTTCTAGCCACTTAGAACAGCAAAAATCAAATTACCTCATGCTTTACTTTCTCCATCATTCTAGGCTGCTGACATTGTCCCTAGATGACTCTGTCATCAAGAGAGCAGACTTTACTGTCCTCGTGGAGCACCTTGCGACCAGAGACTTTGGCCTCTCCTTAGCTTGGGATTTTATAAGGAATAATTGGGAGCTCCTTGCATCAAGGTAAAATGCCTTGTTTACAAACTGCTGAAAGCTGCTTTTTTATTTTTAGCAAACTTAGCTTGTTTCATTTTATAATATGAACATTATTGCACTTCATACAAACGCACATCCTTTGGGTAGCAGATATGAAGGAGTAATAGCAGCAGGGCTAACAACCTTTATTGTGAATTTTTGGCTGGTGTCCTTGTTTTCAAGTTCATTGAATAGAAATATTAAGAGGTACTTGTTGCATTTTTGCTTTTCAGGTACTCCTCTGATGAAAGACAGCTGGGAGCAGTAGTGTTTTCTGTGTGTAAACATTTCACAACACAGGAACAGCTTCAGAAGGTACGTTTGAAAAACAGACCAACAAAAATGTTTTATAATTTTTCCATATTGTATGATAAAATTAAGCCTGAGAAGCTCAGCTACTAATGTGTGACAGAGGGACATTTTTGCTCAATATAGGCTTGCTGGTGCTGGCTATAGTGAAGCTCGGCCTCCATAATGATGCCATGTCAAGTAGAAGCTGTCTTCCCATTCGGCCTTTTGATTACATTTAGACATAGTGTCGTATGTCTTTTCCAGGTGGAGCAATTTTTCGAAGAATATCCTGAAGGGGGGAAAGGAAAGAGAACTAGCCTCCAAGTGCTTGAGACAGTTAGAGCAAATATTCGCTGGCGAAACTTCTTTGCAACAGCAGTGCTCACCTGGGTGAAAGAATACCAATATGTGCCATGGGAAAACCTACGGCTCCCAGCCCATGTCATGCCTGTCCACTATGACCTTCAGATCCAGCCCTTCCTGGACTTGCACACATTTCAGGGCCAAGTGGATATCCAAGTGGAGCTCCTCAAACCCATCAAGAGTGTTCACGTACATGCCAGGAATCTCAGCATTACATCTGCTTTCATGACAGATGAGTCAACAAAGATGATGGTTCCTCTGTCTGGCACGTTTGTTCATGAACCCAATGAGCTTTATGTGATGCAGTTGGGAAATATTGCTGATGTTGGAACTTACAGCTTACATTACGAGTTCAAAGGCGTTCTGTCCAGAGACCTGCGGGGATTCTACCTGAGCAGCTACCCTGTTGGAGCCAATGAAACAAGGTTAACCAGCAAAGCCAGCGTGGCCTTTTTGAACTTTGTTGTAATTGTACTTGCTGCTGCTGTGAGAGTCATAGATGGTCTGTAGTACATAAGCGCATTTTTATTGCAGGTACCTTGCAACCACACAATTTGAACCCACAGATGCTAGGAAGGCATTTCCTTGCTTTGATGAACCAAGATTTAAAGCAACATTTAGCATCAAGATAATCCACGATCCTGAATACATTGCTCTCTCCAATATGCCTGTCATGGTAAGAAGGGAACTGCAATATAACAAGAATGTTGTTGTATGTGCAATGGAACTCAATACCAAAATAATCAAGTATAGGTAAAATTTTCACATTAAACCCTAATGAACCACAGGAGTGAAATGGTGTACTAACATGACAACACTACTTATAATATTGTTTCAGTATTTCAGCTCATTTATGCACCATCAATATGCACTAACCAGCAACCTTCAGCTTCTTTCTTTTTTTCACGCAGGGCAAAGAGATAACAACAACAGGCCTGCAAGTCACACAGTTTCAAAAGACTGTAAAAATGACAACTTATTTAGTTGCATTGATTGTTTGTGATTTTCATAACATTTCTGGAAACAGCTCGAATGGCATAGAGGTAAGAAACATAGTGTTCTTCATTGTGGGCTTTAAAATGAATTTGTATGTAGCAAATACTCTATTTGCACAAGCATAGTAACACTTTTTCTTCACATTCACTGACCTGAGAAAGCACCTCGTACTTTAGCACCATGCTTCAAATATAATGTGATTTGCGCTGGATAGCGAAACTCAGTGCAGCAGAGAGAGAGAAAATTATTTTAATTATCAATGCCTGGTGCAACAAGGAAAGGGCGGCATTAGGTTCTATGACCCTATGCGCTGCCCGCAATACTGCAATCCACATTTGCATGTCACTATAACATCCTGTAGCGTGTCGGTGTCCTTTCAGAACAAAGCGCAGTGCTAAACAATACATTGAGTGATCTGCTACTGCAAAGTGCTCCTGGACAGGCTCCACCCACACCCCAGCACATTTGCAGTTGGTCCGTAGTGGCAGCACAACACTGCAGCGTATCGAGCATCATGCTCGATACGCTGTCGAGCTAAAACAACGCATTTTCATTCTGCAGCTACTGCCACTTTATACATTGTCAGATTAATTTATAATAATGTTTGCACATGCTTGTTTTCTTGCTCGTTTGTCTAGATTCTCTCAACCTCTCTTTTCTGCATTATATTTGTGGTGGTACAGATGTACAGCCTTTGTCAAAAGTACACAACCTACTCTGTGCTTTCCCAATATATGTCTTTCCACTGTGTGGTATGATTCCCATGGCGCTCCTGACACTCCAGACTCTAGATAATTAGTACGAGAGTTCTCTTCGTTTCCCGTGGCAATGAAACATGACATATCATAGGAACTGTCTTAAACAGACTGAGTCAGTCTGGTGGTCAGGGGCTGTTGCGGTAGTCTACATACTTTTTACAAAGACTCTATGTGCAATGTAATAGTGTTCCATAATGTAGGAAATCAAAAATGTACTTTTTTAACAGGTGAAAGTTTATGCCAGAGAAGAAGAAATTGATAAAGCTCATTACGCACTTCGAGCTGCACTGAAAATTTTAACCTACTTCGAGGAGTATTTTGGAATAAAGTATCCATTGCCCAAACTAGGTGAGTTTACTAGCTGATATACAAGTAGCTACTTATCTCGTTTTAGCGCGTATATAACACACTGAGACAAAAAAAACGCACACTGCTTGCAGACGCAAGCCACTGGGTAGCTGAGAAACTCAATTTGAATCTACTTTTGATTCCTGGGTACTCAAGCCGCTTGCATCCTTTAGTGTAAAGCTCTTCAAAGAAGACATCCAAGAAAGAAAATGAACGTTATGTATAGCTTGCTTGCCTAAAAGAGGACTTCAGTTCTGTCTGATCATACTGTAAAGTGCTAAGCTAGACGCTTGCTCAAAGCTGATACTATATTATTGCAAGATGAGTGCTTGTTCGGTCAGAACTGAACTAAGCACTACAACCAGTTGGCGTGTGCTAAAAATTGCTCACTATCCAAGTAGTACACCAATGTGCCTAAAGGAACAAAATTACTGCCATTGAACGCTTAAAAACTTCATAGAAAGATACATCAATATTGCTTGCAACTCAAGCTGCCTTGCTTTGTGTCGTTGAAGCCAGTGAATGAGTAAAGCGATGAAAGAGGCTAGTTGGTGCACGCTCATGATTACATTGGGCCGAGTTTTACACTGGCAAAAACATGACGAAGACAAGAAGAAGGATGCGGACAGACGAAGTGCGAACTACCAGCTCTTTGTATGCGCAGAAACTTTGTATATTAATGTGTTCTATAACAAAAATAAAGACTTGGTAGCTTGAGCTTCGTCCGTCCACGTCCTTCTTCCCTTGTTCATCATCTTTTCGGCAGTGTAAAACTCAGCGCAACGTAATCATGAACATCGAATGAATCTTCTGCGTTAGAACAAACGTCTTAAACCTTAGACACACAGGAAAAAAAAACTATAGTAATGGTTTACTTTAGAACTTTGTGCTGCTTTAAATGTCAAGAAATAATGTGGAAAATGACTAAAAGTAGTTTGAATTGAATTGATCAATGTTATTCCTATATGTAGCTAGAGAGCCTGCCCATAATTTTGTTACAAATGCTTTCAGCCTTTCCTGCAACTTTTTAATATCTGCACCACTTTCTTAACTTACTCATACACAAGTGTAAATGTGATGGCTACTCGTCAGGTTTGTTTAAATGGCACAACTAAGCACTGTCTTTGGCAAAAGTGAAAGCGGAAAAGTTTCATCTCTGGTAGGGCTGTGCTGCTGTCTGGTGGCTGTAAATTATACCATTGCACTCATCAGAAATAGGCAGCACGAGGGAGGGCCGCTTCAAATAATTTTGAGATCGTGTGAATACAAAAGTTTGGAACTGTAACAGGTGGAACACGGTGGGCACTGTTCCCCTGTGTGGCCACAGCTCACAGCTGTACGAGCAATAGCAATGATAAAAAGGAGGGGAAAGCTACGAGAGCACAAAACAGCAGCACTTGATTGCCAATACCTCCATTAATAAAATGGGCATTTTGTGGGGCAGATTCGGGAGGCTATGCCCTTCAATACTGGGCACATTTTGCACCTTCTATAAAAGATGTTGCAAGGCCCCTTAATCTATAACAGGTGCTTGCTCATTACATTGCAGCAGTTGTCTGCCAAATTTTAGCTGTTTCAGTTATATTGCCATAATTCTCTGCCCCCACACAATATGTACAGAAGCTCTCCCTGGACATAACAGAATGGAAGGCATCACTGTTAAAGTTCATTGGCCAAGAAAATAAATAAACCAAACCAAAAAGAGACTTGTGATATAAGCAAATCCTAATTGGGGGCTTCAGGTATCTTTAGTGTTAGCTGCATTCAGCATTTTATATTTGCCATTGTGAAATATGTCTCATGTTCTATCCTTTAACAGATTTAATTGCCATTCCCGACTTTTCATCTGGAGCAATGGAAAACTGGGGATTAATCACATTTCGAGAGGCTCGGCTTCTCTATGACCCGGCAACATCATCGACCTCTGACCTAATGACAATATGTCGTATCATTGCACATGAAATCGCCCACATGGTAAGCTTTTCCCAGTGACTAAATTTCAAAATGTTTCGTGTAATTTGTTGTCTTCATGCAAAAGTATTCCTTGCATTAAAATCAAGGCTATTTCTTTCTTTTTTTACTTTTGCTTGTACAAAACAAAGCACACAGGCAAGTTCAGTAATTTTTGCAATTTTTCAAAATTTTGCACAGCTCACCGATCCTTAAAGCAAATACATAAATGCATGTGTCAACCCCAGGCAGTGTTGATGACATATAGCACCTGATTCTTTTACTCTGCATGCTAGAGTGAAGAAAGCCTACCCACAGCTTCCTGGTTTTGTTTCTTTTGCACACGTGTCACTTTTATATTGTGAAAATACAAATACACATGCAGTAAACCCTCATTATAGCAAAGGCCTTGAGGCAGAAAAGGGAACCTTGTTGTAAGAGGGATTTTGGAAAAAGCTAAGGTGCCTTAAAATAGCCATAATGGAGTAAATGCAGTGCAACAATGTGGAAGCTTGTAAATTGTATATTAAAACTGAGGAAGTTACTGACTAGGTGACTGCAGCCACGTTTTGTTCTGAGGAGACGTGGTGGCAGAGCAACCCCAGCATGCAGCTGTGCTTGGCAGTGTTCTCAGATGTTCCTTTGCTCATGCTCATGTGGTTGTCCTTATATTTATCAGTGCCACTGCAAGGCAGTGCCGTTACAAAACACTTGACAGTTGCAACATGGCAGCATATCATACTGGAGCAAAGAAAGGTGCAAGTAGCATCTGGCGGTTGGTTCTGTGCACTGGATAAAGCTCTCCTCACTGCCACTGCACTTTACTTTGTTTCGAAGCAAATGGGGAATGGTTCGTGTCTGCAATGCCGAGGGTATTTTGGGAGGTTCTTCATTGGTAACGTCTTCTTTGCCACCCAACACAAAGTTAAGAGTTTCTTCATTCAACGTCCACCTTGGCAAGCACATATGACTTGAAATCTTCCACGAGGTTTTTGCTGACAACCCGATGCACATGAAACATAGTTACAACACTAAGACAAAGACATAAACACTAGCTGCACAGGTCAGGCATTGGTCCTGTGCAGTTTGTGCTTCCATGTTTCTTGTGCAGCCATGTTTCCAGCACTAGTCTTTGCAGCTTAATTATGTTTATATCTTTATCTTCCTAACCATGTTGCATAATGCCGGCAACCAACTAGCCTAACTTTCAACATTCAGATGCACATGCTCGTACAGCTCATTACAGCTATAAATTTGGTCGTCTTTGTTTTCACATTCTGGCATTATTTTATTCCTGCCAAGGAATATAAAGCACTGAGTGCAGTATATGCATAAAAATTATTAGTGATAACGGTAAATTCTATTGGTACGTATGAGCAGCTGCCTCACTTTTTCGTTATCGCACAATACAGTCATAGTCCCGAGGAGCTGTTGCCTTTTGGTGGAATGACCTCCACAACACTCTTTGTCTGTGCAAATTGATAATAATAAAAGCAAACCACCACTTACACCATAAATTACTAAGCGAAGTTTGATGACACTCCTTTTTGGATAACTTGGCCCCAAATGTTCACTGCAATGAAAACCGCAAACACTGAATTAAGCGGTAATTTGAATAAAGCAATCTCATTATAAGAAGGGTGTACTTTATGTGTCAAGGGCTAGTAAGTGAAAACTGTAAACACAATTAATTATCAGGCCATTCACTGCTGCCCTGTAGCAAAAGAAAAATTATGAAAAACTTGGATTGAAATCATGGCTTTCAAATTGTTCCATCGTTTTTACAAGAATTTTCACTCAACATAACTGTTTGAACAACATTTGACGAAAGCATTTATTATCATTAAAATAGATTACTTCGCATTATATTTAAAAATGGCTCCTCATCTGTCTTTCTATGCGAAATGTGGCTTCCACTGTCCTTATTAATTAGTCGCAGTGCTACTTATAGCCACTGCAATACATATACTGCAGATCCTTATTAGTACAGCAGTGTCATTTGCGAGGTAACAAGTAAGATGTTGACAAAAGTATTGTGAGGGTGAGACATTGAATTACTGTGTAAGTGGGATGTTGACAAAAGTACTCTGCGCCTAGATAACAAAAGCATTCAAATAAAATGATATTTCAATAAAAAGTATACAATTTTGCTATCATGTGTGCCTATTACACTTTGCTTTTTTTGAGAAAATGTATTTATAGTAATCTAAACGCAAGAAGTTATTGCCTCTGTGCCTGCCAGCATTTCTTTAATGTCGGTTTCATAAAGAAATGGCACTTTCATGGCCAGCATTCTTTCTCCATGCAAAGATGCATTTTTGCATGACATAGATTACTGAAAGCAAAAGTGCTTCTTGCTTATTCCTTGATAAATGTTTTCAGCAATGTTGATTTGCTCTTAGTAGTCAAATCAAATCAAGATTGCCAGTGTGAGGTCTAAGTTAAGCTAGAGTGTATACTCTGCAGTCCGATTTAGCTAAACTAAGAGGTTATGCTGTGAAAAAAAAGGAATGTAAGATTAGTACAGTATTAAAAATATCTTTGCTTTTTACATTTAAAAATAGGGTGCAATGTAAATATCAATATATTTATTTATTTATATTGCTTACTTTGAATGAAATTATTGGAAATTTGGCACGCAAAGACAAGGACACACTACTTTAGAGGTGCCTTTGACTAGTTGAACTAAACATTGCAGCAAAGTAAATTGCACACTTTAACTCTGCATGTTAATAAAAGTAGGGTGAAGACATTGGGTAAAGACAGGGTCAAGCTATTTCTCCTCTGAAGCAGTTCCATAAATTTGCCACTTTGAACATACTTCATATGTTGTTTGCACAAGGTTCCTATAACACTGTACAGTGAAAGAAAAAAACCTGAATGAGCAGTATATCTATATTATCATGTAGTATATTATACTACATTGAATGTCTCTGATCCTCAGTACATTCGACTTCCATTAATCTAACATTGCAAGGAAATAAGATAAACTTTCATACTGCTGGGATATCTTGTGATAATAGCTTTAGTATTTGCACTTGAAACTTGGCACTGGGCAGACAATCTATGAGCGCCAACATATATTGCTAAGTGTTGTCTGAATTTTCTTGTACATGGGAGACAATTCCTGCCCGAGTGCAGCTTAGTGTGCCATAATGGTACAGAAGCTGTCAACGACTAGAATCAATGAAATATGTAAGGGAAATCTGAAATAATAGTTTGCCGTATAAGCTTTTCAAAGCCCATATTTCTTTTTATCATGCTGTTCCTCGTCATAATTTAGAGTTTCCTGTGCCTCCATGCATATGTTATCAAGAATCACCCTACCCCCTAGTGATGTCATCTTGAGTTACCATACTTTACTTGTGTTGTTCTTTTACATCTTCATACACCTTGCATTTGGCATGCATGCTCTCCAGTATTGAAAACATCAATGTTAGTACTATTAGCTTGATTGCGGGCACACATAATGTGCCCATCAGTGATTATCTTTAGTTAGTCTTGTTCAATTTTTATTACATTGATGTTAAAATAATAAAGTTTTTCCACCAAATAATATTCTGTGCTCCTATTGGGACTTCGCAGCATGGTTGAATGCACTAATGTCAGGTTAACAGAAGCGAAATTTATGTATTTTCAGATAAGATGTATGGTTAATATTGTGTCATTCGGTAGAGCATTGTGGTATTTATTGGCAGGGCCATCACTATTATCTGCAACTTTTAATGCCCTGAATGTGGGTTGTATATCACATATTCTTATTCAAACTTGTAGTGGTTTGGAAATCTGGTTACAATGGAATGGTGGGATGACCTTTGGCTCAATGAAGGCTTTGCCAGCTACATCCAATACAAAGGCATGGCTTATGCTAGTCCTGAGTGGGAACCTGTGAGTTGGTCTTTTATTAACATTTATAAGCATGCACTGAACACTAAATTCTGAATCAATATACACTAGCACAGTAGCTGTGAAGCATTCTGAGATAATGTTATCACATTCTTTGCAGCAACATTCTGTACATTTTCCTATAGGAAGTGTGTGACACCTAAAGCAGGCATAGGACCACGGCAACAGTGCCACCATCAATGTACTGGCATTATTTATTATGCAGCCGTTCCCAGCCAGCCTGACACTACATTGCTATGTGTTCACCTGCATGAATACGCATTCAGTGTCGTCAAAAAATCCAGATTTCAGCATGTGTTCATCAGAGAGTTCTCCAGGAGCTCAAATGTTGACATAAAGTGCTAAAACTCCGATAAATTGGGCAAGTTTTCAATGTGCAAGAGGAATGCAAGTGCTGTCAGTCGAGCATTCTGAAGGGAAAGTGCCTGCAGCACACAAATGTCGACCTAGAAGTGCACACTGTAACGATACTGATTTTTAAGCACCCCTTTCCATCTACTTCAAGGTGGACTCCGAAGAGTGTTGGTTTCTAGATGCTGTTTGGATACATGAACTCATAAACTCAACCGATTTCCATATACATGTGCACGCATAAACTAGTCCACAGTTGTTGTGCCTAATACACAGTTCTGCCACTCCTATGAACGTTTATGCTGCACACATTAACTTGTGGGCAAGCACAGAAATGCCAGTTCAAGTCAGAATTTAAATCACACCGCCTGGTTACACTTGAAAACGTAGGAATGTGAAAGAAATGCATACAGATTCTCTAAATTTCCTGCGTTGCATTCAACCCTTACATTAACCCAGTCAGGATAGCTTTCTTTTTCATTGTTGCAGTAGAACAACACAGGAATATGGCAAATACAAAGTGAGGCACAAAGAAGGAAAACACAACTCTCTGTGTGTATTTGTGCCTCGCTTCATCTTCATCCTGTTCTTGTGCTGTTCCCCTGTAACGATGAACAACCACCAAGCCCAACTCGAAATGCTGCTCAAACTTTTTTTCATTCATAGAGTACATCAGGCAAGTACCTCGATAGTTTGATTTTTCTTATTTCTCTTTTTCTTTATTTAGCATTTTTAATTGATATTGCTTATATTTTTATTTTTTCCTGCACCCTAGAATATTTATCTGTGACAACTTCGAAATTGTTAGTTCACCTTGTCTTGTTCGTTTCTCTTAACCTCCCAATTCATAGCCAATCCCCCACTGGTTATGCACCACAGGCGTTCCCTAACTCCTCAACGTTTCATGGTGATACTTTGAGCTGTTAGAAACTAGCAAGCACTATGAACGTAAACAGCATGTGCTGAAGTAAGCATGGTGAAGGTCGAGCAAAGAATCAGTTATGCAGAGAGCCAGAAGGTAGTAGCACAGTCGAAAAAAATGAACAGGACGCAAATTATCCTAAATGCATTGAGACAAGTTTTGATGACATTATAAGTGTGCATATGCAGGCTCTATGATGTCAGAAAACATGTACTACTGTAGTACACACAGGGAAGACTGCCAGTTTACCAAAGCAGCTCACCGTGGAGGCACAGCTGCGTGGAGAAATGAAAACATGTTATTCCTGATGGACTGTTAAAATACTTACTTGGAACTGAAGGTAGCGCAGAGAGAAGACACATTCACAAAGGAGGATACGTAGGACAAGTGCTCATTAAAATACTTCTTTGGGCAACCAACAACACAAAATTTCATACATGACATTACAAAGCTACAACATAAGCCAGCGCAGTGTTTCGCTCTACTTACGCTGCAACAACATTCATGATAGTAATCTTCGGTCCCTGCGTGGCAGTGCCATCGTCGTACCACATGCTCCCCATATCGTACATCCAATAGGGCCAACTATCAAACCATACACAAAACATAACACATGCCTAATGTTTGGAGCAGGAGGCAGGCTTTTTTCTTTTTCGGCTTTATTTTCTTTATCTGCACTCTAAACAAAATTACCATGCAAACAAATAACGGTGCAATTTTTGTTTTTGTGTTACCCATTTTTTTATTGTACGTACCATCAAAGTAAACTGAAGTGCAGTGGCAACAAATCAGTGACTAAGCATGAAGACTTCTGAGTCCCATGTAACTTCATTGTATAGCGACTTGCAAATCATGCTTTGGGCCAAAATCTTGTGTTTGGGCCTGGATAGCGAGAATGATGATATACTTAATTGTCCTCAATATTTTCACATACATGCAATGCCACACTTCTTTTGGCAAACATGAAAGTGCAAAATAGCATTTTCGTTTATTTTATTACTTGTTCACGTCTAAATATCTTGTTTGTCCTTACTGTTTTGCTTCATTCCAGGATGCTTTGTTTACAAATGTTTTAGCTGGTGTTCTTGAAGCAGATTCTGTGATATCTTCCCACCCAATTATACAACATGTTAATAACCCAAGCGAAATATCATCACTCTTTGATGTGATATCGTATGCGAAGGTGAGACAATTCATTATTACAATTATATTCAGCAAAATATTTGTTCTAATATTAATTATAAAAGCTTAAGCAAGTAAAATCTATAGCACTGGTTATGGGAGACACATTCTAAGCAATTAAGAACATGGAAAGTTTTAAACAAATTTGGAATGTTATTTTTCCTGTCTACATTCTATTATGCATGCCGAGTGCACGAAAGAAAGTCCAAGTGCTGCACTGCGAAGGCAATGTTTATAATAATCAAATTGTACATTACAGGGCTCATCAGTCCTTCGCATGTTAGAAGACTTCATGTCAAAAGATGACTTTCGGTATGGCATTGCTGTAAGTTGCAACCTTCCTCTGCTTCTAGGCTCCTCTGTACCTACCTGTATGTCATGCTGAACAGTAAGCTAATTTTTTTGCCTTCTGTCTCCAGAAATATCTGAAGAAGCACAAGTTTGCAAATACTATCACATTTGATCTCTGGGATGAACTTGAGGCATCATCATCCATTGTAAGTGATTATGTTTACTATATATGTACATCATTAGTGCAAACAATAATAAATTTTGCTTCTTGTATAAGAGTAGTCAAGTATCACAGGTGGCGCAAAAAAGAACAAGGAAGATCACATTTATTTGTTGAAAAAAAAACAAGGAGCAGGAAATTGCATTAAATCATTGCTTGTTTCATAATGTGCATGTTTTACAAGTGATGGCATTGCTTTGCAAATTTTCCTTTAACTCTTTGTGTGATGACAATGGATTCAATGATTGAACAAGACCTAAAGACTTCGCTTTCATTTCAAAGAGTAGTTCATATTGTCACGTTTTAATTTTGTTTTCATTTACTTATGGCTCACTTGTTATTTAGGGCTTGAGCATAACTAGTATCATGGAAAGCTGGACCAAGCAAATGGGATTTCCTCTTGTTTCTGTGGAAAGAAATGGACACAGTTTCAGTGTGAGACAGTCACAATTTTTGATAGATCCGGACACTGCCATGAACCGCAAGCCAACACCATTTAAGTAAGTGAAGTCTCAATTACTTGATAAAGCCAATATCAAGCAAACAAAAAACAAAGGAGGGGGTCCTGATTAGTTTTACTTAAAAGGACACTAAAGGTGAATAATATTAAGTTGAGCTGTACTATAGCAAATTAACTTTCTGCAATAGCAAAAATGCAACTCTTACTGTGAGAGCAGGCGTGGTAAGCCAGAAAAGATACAACGACAGAAACTGGGTGGCCAAGCTGCTTTGAAGTTTCTGCATCAACTCACCACGATTTCATGTATTATGACATCCACTCAGGTCTAGTCAATTGTCTGTCAGTAAAGGAGGGCTCTGTTGTATCCTAAAGGAACAAGAGCCTCAACCTATTGAATTTCGAGAACTGTTCCTGCACCAAAAATTGGCCAAATATAAGAAAATACTTTGAAATCTATGAGATTTACACTGACACACTGCTGCTGAGGATTTGGGGCAAAATTTAAGAAAGCGAAGCTTGCTCTTCATTTTGTCTAATGTAACTAACCTTTGTCTGCAAATGTATGAAAATAGAATTTCAAAAGAATAATTTTCTGGTCTAACCTGATTCAACGTTATCCTTTATTTTCTGTTTAAAAGTCTGAATAACGTTTCGTGAAATAATACTTCTGATGTTAATGTTCACATATCTTAAAATTTCAGGTACATTTGGAAAATTCCCCTCACATACCAGACCAGTGAAGGCAGAACAGGGCTGCTTTGGTTTACAAAGCCGCAGCAAAGTGAGTAGACAATGCAGAATGTTAGATAGTACTACATAGTAAGGAATAGTATGTACCATAATTATTTCTATGTTGTTGTACTAGGCATGTAGATATGTCAGTGTAAGTGCTGTTACCACAGACATTTTACAAAGGGCTAAATGCTAAAAGTGATATTTATTAATGAAATAAACAATAAAATGCATCATAACACTAATGAATATTCAATTCAAGGAATATTCAAGGCAGCTATAATAAACTCAGAGAAACTTGTCTGTGTTATATTTTTCTCTTGGAGCACTGAATGTACACCAAAATCACAACAGGCATACATAAAGTTTTGCACTTTGGTCACGCTGTAATTTATTGACCAAATTGACTTAGCGGAAGACATGACAAATTGAATACACATAATTAATGTGACTCATTAAGTGAAATTAAACTATACTCGCGCACAACATTTCGTGGCTATGAAGGGAAGGCTACGGGAGCATGGCTGCTACACATGTGTTACCGCACCAAGTAGTTCGGCAGCATTTGACAGTGCTTTTGGTTGCTTGGAACAGACGATGAAATGATGCAGCTTCCACGTGCAACAGTTTCGCATTTCCCCAGATGTGGAAGGGAAAAGCCAAGAAATAAGTAAACCTTTTCACAAAGTGGTGTGCTCTGTCTTATTTAATCGTTGCTAATAATGTGTTTGTTTTGCCTTCCCCAGCCCAAACTACCGGGAATTAAAATGCGGGACACTTTTCAGGAGTGCTCTCACTTGTGCGCGCTTTGCCTCTGCAGCTTTCCCTTCATAGCCATTGAAAGTTTTCTGCGAGTATAGCCAACGACACTACTATATTAACCTATAGTAACACAATATATTATATTTTGCACATAACAGAGAGCTGCTTTGGCAGCAACAAACGATTTTGCATTGACTCTAAGCAAAACTAAACTGCATTTAATGTTGAAGTACTGATTGATTGGGTGTGCCATAGGCGTAGCCAGGGGAGGTGGTGGTCGAACCCCCCCCCCCCCCCCTTTTTCTTTTCAGGAGTTTCAGGAGAAAGTTTCAGGACGTGGGCTCCGAAAAAGCCACATTAATGAAAGGAAAAGCTTGAATGCGAAAGCAAGGCAAGGGCTAGTGGTGGTCCGAATGGAGAGGGGGGTTGTCATGTCACTGTTTCTTGAACTTACGTTTATCTGGTTTCCCCGCAACCGCCTGTCGTGTCTATAGTAGTAGCATTTCCGTGCCTTCTCACGTCACCTTTTCCCTATCCCCCCTTGTATGGGAACTGCGAGCGAAGAGTGGCAAGGTTGTTATTCACTCGTTTTGTGAGATTCCCTGCCTCCTCTCCTCCCCTCCTCTCGACCAATCTATCTAACTTCCCTCTGGACTTGGGTATAGTAGAATGGTAAGCGCTGCAATTTCTGCAGTGCTTTTGCGGGGGGTCACAGATAATTACAGCTGTCAAGAGGCTAATGTGGTGATCGACACCCAGGGAACTCCAGAGGGCATTCTGCACATTCGACGTGATGCAAATGTCCAAACTAGTTTATCATGTCTCCTTTCCTCTTTGCCACACTCCTTCCACGTGTATACATGCTCTGAACCATCCCCAACGCGGCGTGCAAGACAGCCAGAGCTGCAGCAGCTGTGGGAAAGTCGAAGGAAGAGGCAAGGAAAACTTCGCTTGAAAAAGCTTCACTCTAGAACAGGACAAGAAAGAAAGACCTACAGAACACCGATTTACGCATGGCAAAATATATCAAGGACAGGGTTGTTGGCTCAGGAAAGCTAAGAAACTGTTACAACAAACAGGTGGGAGGGCAGGTAGGTGAATGTCCTCAAAATCCATGCAGAAATAGAAACATAGGAATCGTAGCAGCCACCACACCGTTCAACAGACTGTTGAATGTTGAAGAGTGCGACAGTGACTAACAGAAAAGATTGTTAAGAAGGGGAGTGGAGTGATGGATACGAGGAGGGGGGGACGTGCATGAAAGGCATCAATAATGAAGCTGGCAGGATAATTATGGACATAGGCAGAGCATCTCGTCCCTGCCTGATCACTCAACACCAGATAGCCGTGGCCACTTGTTTAGCTGAGGCTCATCTCATCATCATCATCAGCCTATTTTATGTCCACTGTAGGACGAAGGCCTCTCCCTGCCATCTCCAATTACCCTTGTCCTGTGCTGATTCCAACTGGTGCTCACGAATTTCCTAATTTCATCGCGCCACCTAGTCTTCTACCATTCTCAACTGTACTTCCCTTCTCTTCGCACCCATTTTGTAACCCTAATGGCCCACCGGTTATCTAACCTACGCATTACATGACCTTCCCAGCTCCATTTCTTTCTCTTAAAGTGAATTAGAATATTGGCTATACCCATTTGCTCTTTGATCCAAACCGCTCTCTTTCTGCCTCTTAACTTTATGCCTAACGTTCTTTGTTCCATTGCTCTTTGCGCAGTCATTAACTTGTTCTCGAGCTTATTCGTCAGTCTCCAAGTTTCTGCCCCATATGTCAGCACCGGTAAAGGGCACTGATTGTACACCTTCCTTTTCAATGATAACGGCAAGCTTACAGTCAGGAGTTGACAATGTTTGCCTATGCACTCCAGCTCATTCTTATTCTTCTGTAAATTTCCTTCTCATGATCAGGGTTCCCTGTAAGTAATTGACTTAGGTAGACGTACTTATTCACAAACTCTAGAGGCTGACTGGCGATTCTGAATTCCTGTTTTCTTGCCCGGCTATTCATCATTATCTTTGACTTCTGCATATTAATCTTTAACCTCACGCTTACACTCTCTCTCTCTCTCTCTCTCTCTGCTAAGGTCCTCAATCATTTGTTGTAACTCTTCTCGAGTGTTGCTGAACAGGACAGTGTCATCTGCCAACCGAAGGTTGCTGAGATATTCGCCGTTGATCGTTACTCCTAAGCCTTCCCAGTTTAATAGCTTGAATACTTCTTCCAAGCACGCAGTGAATAGCACTGGAGAGATTGTGTCTCCGTGTCTGACCCCTTTCTTTATAAGTATCTTCCTACTTTTCTTGTGGAGAATTAAGGTAGCTGTGGAATCTCTGTAGATATTTTCCAAGAAATTTATGTAAGTGGCCTGTACTTCTTGATTATGTAATGCCGCTATGACTGCTGGTATCTCAAGTGAATCAAATTCCTTTTCATAATTATGAAAGCCATATAGAGAGGCTTATTGTAACCTGTGGATTTCTTGATTACCTGATTAACGACATGGATGTGATCCATTGTAGAGTATCCCTTCCTGAAGCCAGCCTATTCCCTTGGTTAACTAAAGTCCAGTGTTGCCCTTATTCTACTGGAATTTATCTTGGTGAATATTTTATATAATACTGGGAGTAAGCTAATCAGACTATAATTTTTCAATTCTTTAACATCTCCCTTTTTGTGGATTAGTATAATGTTGGTATTCTTCCAGTTCTCTGGGTTCCTTGAAGTCGATAGACACTTCGTATAGAAAGCTGCCAGTTTTTCAGGCATTATGTCTCCTCCATCTCTGATTAAATTGACTGTTATTCCATCTTCTGCCGCTTTTCCCTATTTCATGTCTTGCAAGGCCCTTCTAACCTCATTGCTAGTTATAGAAGGAGTCTGTGCAACCTGTTCATTACTGCTTCGAATGGAGGTATCGTGGCTCCTCTGGGTACTTACAGGTCAGTATAGAATCATTCCACTGCTTTTACTATACCTTCGAGATTGCTGATGATATTATCCTGCTTATCTTTCAGTGCATACATCTTGGTTTGTCCTATGCCAAGTTTCCTTCTCAGTGATTTCATGCTGCGTCCATTTTTTATGGCTTCCTCAGTCTTTCTCACATCCCTTATTTTCTCCTTGTTGATCAGTTTTCAAACTTCCACGAATTCTATCTTATTTCTTGAGTTGAACACTTTCATTCTTTGTTGCTTCTTTATAGGTCCTTTGTTACTTGGGAGAGCTTGCCTACGGATTGCCTTGGTGTCTTACCTCCTACTTCAATTGCTGTCCCTGAAGCCAGCCTAGTTACGGTTTCATTCATTACCTCCATGTCACCTACCCCGTCCTAACACATGCTGCTTGCTACAGAGAGCTCATCCTAACTAAATGTCTCGGCAATTAGAAGAATAGACATGTGTCAGGAGACACAACTTTTTCAAATCTTTCGGAGCTAGTCGCCCTTATTTTACTGCGAACATTAACTGCCGTAATTTTTATTGGGCTTCTAAACAGGAAGCAGCCCTGCTTCGGACTGTCTGCTTCATCAGTTCCCGAGTGTGATCAAATAACAATATGCAGCGCGTGAATACTACGTTACGATAATTGCAAGTTACTTTCCAAACATCTTTTCAAACAAGTTGGACAGGAAGTCACCAAAAGTGAGTGATATTTGCGCCAGATGACTATCAAAGTTCTAGCGCAAAACTTTGTAGCTGTTTTTTTTTAAATCTAGAATAATATAGCATGCCAACAATGCCGAAAGCGCGATTGAGTGATAGGCAACTTGCAAAATAGTACCCGCCCTCTCCCCTACGTAGCCGTGGCCGTACCACTCACTAGAAGACCTGGCTGGAAAACTAGGTGATCTCCACTGTTATCTGGGCTGCAACAAGTCTGGCCTGCGAATGAGAACACACATGATAGTGTGCTGTCCTGTTTTTGTATGGCCCTGTTTTTAGCGCTGTTAATTTTTCCAAGTCATGTCATTCCCATACATTATATAAATGCATGAATTCGTAAATGAAATTTTACGTTTTTTAATATCATCCTTTTTAAAAATAACATAAGGATGATAGCATAATTTGATGCGAAGTGACTGCGAAACATGCATCCTCATTGTTAAAGCATTCTTGTCCGGGGATTGCTAGGAATTTGTCTTTGCGTTGTGTACATCTTCAACACATGCACACACACACACACACACACACACACACACACACACACACACACACACACACACACACACACACACACACACATATATATATATATATATATATATATATATATATATATATATGGAGAGAGAGAGAGATGTGAAGGAGGAGAAGGAGTGGTAGTTGTCGGCGGAACCCCCCCCCCCCCCCCCCGATATAAATTTTCCTCTATGCCACTGGGATATGCTGATTGCCTCTGCAGAAGATTGGTGCTTTGAAACAGCTGTTTTCCGAAAACAGCTGGCACCAAATAAAATAAAATAGTAGAACTTCAATGTAAACAGGAAACACTGGCATGAGATTGAGTCATTGCACAGTACCCTAAGCACATTTTTCAGTTTGACTCATGATATCATGCAGTCCAAAGATTTTTGTAAGCACAGGTAAGTGACTGGATACAACACAATAGAAGCCTCAAGTTGTGCAGTTTAATATATGATTTCTTCAGTGATGGCACATTTTGAGTTAGGTAGAAGTCGGCTATATATGTATAAAAATACACATTTCTGACACCGAGCCTGCCAAGATAGTGGAGTTACATACTGCTGGTGTCCTATTGCATAAATATGTTCCCAGATGGCACTCTGGGGCTGAATCCTCATGTAAAAACCACTTGACTATAACAAGCAAATTTGCAGGCATCATGAAACTTGTAAGTATATAAGTATAGGCATAAAGCTATATTTTTACAATGTTAGTGAGGCACACAGTATGAGGGGAATGTAATGTGAGAAATGTACATTGTGCCTTTTAAATAAATAAAAAAATACTAATTTTACACCAGTATCAAGTACAAAACTAGCTGCCTCTGACCACATTTGAAATAAATTCCCAAAATTATTTACTATTATTGGTTTGTACTGCATTGCTTTACTGCATTGCTTTGCTGCATGTCAGTACTGCTTGAAACAAAAAAGTTATCAGACAATCTACAGAATTTTGCGTTAGTGGGAGCGCTAGTTATACATGACTCTTCAAGCTAAACCGCTGGCCGGCTTGCACTCAAATTTTGCACACAGATCAAATTTCACAATGAATACATTTTAATACCACCATTTATCACCATACTTGCCTGTTTCATCAAAAATAAATAAAAAGCATGTGTCATCTGTGGCAATGCCAGACAATAAGTATAGAATTTGTGGAAATGAAATGGTGGTGTCGTCTGTCATTGTTAGGATGAAACCGTAGGCTGCATGCAAAACACAGCATGCACCTTGTTTCTCTGTTACAATGACAAAGAGTGTCACAGTTCTGTTCTTTCAAATTCTATGCTTTCCGTTTGGTTTTGCTTAAGCAACACATACTTCTGATTTATTCTGGATGAAACAGAGTAATGCACCCAATGTAGCATAAAAGATGCATCCACCACAGAATTCTACCTCTGTGCAAAACTCAATATCAAGTGAGCCAGCAGTTTACCCAGAATAAGAGTCATGCTTACCTAGCATTCTTATTTTTGCAACATTTGGTACACTGTAGCCTGAGAATTTAAAGACCAGGTAGTCATTTCTGGCAGTAGTTGCACTTGCCTTCACTTGTTTTTGATCGAATATGCACTAGTTCCCACAATGTACTGGAATATTTAGTCACTCTATGCATTGATAAACTACAAACTTGATGAAATGTACTTCTGTATTTTACAGCATTCAAACTCGCAGTTTCTGAAAACGCATGGGTTAAATTCAACAACAACATGACTGGAGTCTTCTTTGTGAAGTATGACAAAAAGAACTTTCTTCTACTTGAAGACGTACTTAAACGGGACATTAATGTAAGTTGAAATTTATGTACACCAAATAATTAAGTACCAGTATTATTTCCAACCATTCTTAATTTGGACTACAAATTGTGGTATGTTTTGTAAGTACATAAAATAGAGGATTGAAATGACAGTGTATGAAAGTGGCAGTTTTCTGTAAAAATAGACTGTTTTGTATGTAGTCTTTATAGCGTATTTGTACAAGAAGGTACAATAAGGTAATTCTCAGACTTGACATACTTAAAAGTTTGGCTAGTTATATAATCATGGCTGCTGGGGAGCAACACAGACATAAGCTTTGTATGCGGTAGGTCTGTTAACTTGAAGGGTTTCAGTGAATGAGAATGAGATAGCTGTTGCATTGCCATAAGGTGGTGTTACAGGAAATAGTAGACAAAGTGATGATGACATTATACTTGTGGTTACATCACTACCTTTCTAGCACTGCTCTTTGTGATATATGATAAAGGAAGTGTTACAGATAGAAGCACAGAAGCCTACAAAACTGGAGGCATGGTCTTCATAAAGTTGGTTTAGCAATGAAGGCACTGACATAGATTAAGTGCTGCAGAATCTCATAAGTCTTGATGAAAAGGATGTTTACAGGTGTCAAACCTCTAGGTCAAGTTGTACAAGATATGGCCTATCCTTGTAACATGGACCATTGATAAAAAATGCCTATATGGTTAAACGACATGTCGGGAATGTCCTACATGTGACATATCTGTCTACAAGACATTTTTCCCAAGCTCAAATTACAGTATAATCATAGTAACATTGCAGTCTGAAACAGCAGTACTGTGCATGTTTCTTAGATAAGGAGATAAAAACAACGCTCGGGGAAGAAAAATTACAGACATTTTGAACTTGCGCTACAAATTATTACTGTTACATACAGTCACAACTTAAGTACAAGCATACAAACTCATCCTTCAATTATCTTCAACTCGCTGTTTTCTGTAAAAATGGACTATATTGTACGTAGTGTTTATAGTGAATTTTTTCAAGAACTGCAACAGTGAGGTAAATTTAACAAAAAGAGTTGTCGCCAATTTTCAGTGAATTGCACATGAAAAAGAAAGTGCCTTGGAAGTGGACATTGTATCTTAATAACTTTATCTTAAATGAAAAGGGATAAGACATACAGCAGTATGCGTGTGATAGGGTATTTTTGTTGCAGCTAAAACATGCAACAAAGAACCTTCTTATTTAACCTCATGAAGTCGGGAAATAATGTAGTTAATATACAGAAAAAATGATATTATGGACTAAACTGGCCAACTAGAACATACTTAATGAAGTAGCGATTCGTACACAAATCGCCATGCAACAGGCCATATTGTTCCTTTTAAACTGTGATAAAAGCTCATTAGCAGGTTAGTTTCTTGTGCAGCACTAAAAGATGCACACTAAAGACAACCATAGCCTTCTTGGAGTAAATCTGCTGATTGAAAATGTAATAGTTTGTTTATTTCTGTTTCTAACGAACAAAAAAGACAAATAACAGTTACAATTGATATCAACATATTAAATACAAAACACTACACAGCTGTGGTTTGATTGAACAAAATTTTCAGTTCAGCGAAACTTCTTTTCTTCCCTTAAACACTTTTATTGAAGCCCATGTGAATTTCGCTTGATTTTGTGGCTATTTTCATTTGCAGTTTTGATCGAATGGAGAACTCATGCATTGCATTTGCAAACAGCCTCTTCAAAAAGTACTCATGCAGAAGTGGCATGAAAAATACATCACCATATCATTTGCTGACTCAGCACCTCATCAGAACCTTACTGACAAACATTGGCTGCATGCGCTGAATAACACGTCAGCAAAAACAGTTGTGCTTCTGTGACCTGACAGTCACATTTGTGTTAAGTAGTGCCTGTTTGATCTATATCCATGGTTAAAATGTAACAGTGAACACAGTCAAACTTACACATGGAAAACAAGATGTCTGGTATGCTTTTACATGCGGTTCACAAGCAAGTTCCCGCAGTGGCTGGCCTGTTATTGCACTTTCGTCCATTTCTACCTTGGCAAAAAAAAAAGCTGAGCGCTCTTTAAAACTAGTGAGCAGAGCAGCCTCTCAAGGTATGTGTGGCTCTTAAAATATACTACAAGGTGGTGTGAGCTACAATACAGCCATGCTTCATGTGACTTACACAAAACACAATGAACCTTTAAAAAGTGCAATTCAATCACGATGCTCTAAGTGTAAAATAAGTTCATACATATGTCACTTTATTCTTCATGAGCATGAAGCATTTAGTGGGCCTGCAACTCAGCAGCCACTGAATCATGCCATGCTTGCTACGTTAGTCAAGACGTTCTCATGTGCAAAAACAAAAAATCTATGGCCTTCGAAATTAAATTTTGTTGGGCTGTTTTGGTTATGCTTCCCTAGCTTTCATCCGTACACCCATTATCTATGAGTACAGCTGTCACGACAACATGGTGAAGTGATAGTCAGATATTTTAATTTATTGGTCATATTAACCCGTTCCGTGCTGTTGACGAGCTGGGTTCGTCTATGTGTTTCTGGTAAAAACGTCCAAGAACAAGCTCAGCTCACAGATGGTACTCTTCATGTTCTAGCAATGCCATGAACAAGCTGGTTTCGTCTCATTGATTTGTTGTGCTTCTGGTAGATGGCAGCACAGAATCCATGGGGCTGTGCAAGAACTAGTGAATTTATTCTTTCTGAAGAAGAAAAACATGTTGACAACTGGAATATTTACATAACTTTGCCATTTTTGCTCAGGATTTGGTATAGTAGTGTAGCATGAAATGGGTTATGCAATTAGCATTCTTAGCCTACTTCGCCCACTTTAGCGTGCTGCTGCTGTTCGCTATCTAGCTTCTAAACCATCGCTCTTGCTCAATTGAAACAAAAAAGAAAATTACATGTCCGACTGATAAAAGTGAGAACACGTGCTTTTCTAGCCGACAACGAAAATTAAAGTTTTATGCCAGAAAAAGATGCCTATGTAATCACACCATAGTTCACTTGAAGTTGGGTGAGGTGGAACTCAATTCTACAGTGCCAGCAGGGCAAAACTGGCTGCACTTGGGAGGCTGCATTTAGTGAAGCTTTCTTTATGGTGTCCAAAGCTGTAAATACTGTAGTCTGTGGTGGCCAGCGGTACAAAATAGGCTGCAATTGGGAAGCCACATTTATTGAAGCTTTCGTTGTACCATCCAAAGGTCTAAACACCGTGGTCTGTGGTGGCTTTGTGGTGGCTGGGTGTTTTAATGCGATTGGTATTCTTTGTCTACTTCCCCGCTACAGATTGTAAATAAATGTGTCTTCAGCAATATGGTGTGCAGCTACATTGCTTAAATGATAATCGCACTTACGTCGACAGTAATCGTGAGATATATTCTGCTAGGCGTTCTCCATGATATAAGGATCTTGAAAATAAACGGTGTGAGCTTGTACTCTTCTGCTGCTTGCTCTTCACTCGAATGCACCTCATTTCCTTCTCTCTGCTCACCAGCAGCTCCAGTCACTCAGAACAGTATAAAATGTTGTACGTGTGCAGGTGTAGATAAGGTCTCAGTAGAAAACATTCCATTTGTGTCCATAACCTAGGAATGTTTTCTACTGAGACCTTATCTAAAGTTGCACATGCACAACATTTGATACTGTTCTAAGCAGTTGGAGCTGCTGGCGGGCAGAGAGAATGAAATGAAGTGCATTCAAGTGAACAGCAAGGAGCAGGAGAGTGCAAGCTCGCACAGTTTCTTTTTGAGCTCCTTACATCATACAGCACACAGCAAGAAGTAGAGGGAAACTGGAGGTGAATGTTCAGGTTTAGAAGCAAGTGTATGTGGGTGGCTCAAGTAATGCTGCTACCGGTGCCGGTGCAAGGCAAGAGCTGACAGCAGACATGCTAGTTATTCAGACTGTTCTAAGTTAATCAATTACTATTTATTTGCATTGATAAAACATGGGAATTAACAAAATTTGCTATTTAAGAAAGCTCTTTGCTTCAACCACAATGAACTTGACTGATTAAAGGTTCAACCGCACATGCATGAACTAACAGCTCTTTGTTAAAAAATTCTATATTATGTTCCACAGGCTTTTACTCCAAGTGACAGGGGAGAGCTACTGGCAGAAGCCTTTTTCCTGGCTAGAGCAGGCCATCTGAGCTACATGTCTGCCCTGAATCTGAGCAGATACATTGTCCAGGAGAACCATTATGTCCCATGGTCAATATTTTCCACAGCAACTTCCTTCCTGCATCATCGCCTCACTGGCACCGAGACTGGAAAGCATTACAAGGCAAGAGGCAGATTTTTTAATATACTTTATTAATATTTTTACTAGAAGAAGCTACTCCATGCAGCTTGATTTTGTTAGCAAAGGATAAAGTAACAGCTGATTACAAAAGAGCTATCCACAAACAAGAAGTAAAAATATAAAAACAAGCTGTTTTAGAAATGATATGGTCTTTTTTTCCAGGCATTTATCAGAAGTTTACTCACTGAAGCTCTCAAAGGTGTTAAGTTTAGTGACACAGGAACTCATTTAGAAAGGTAATGCTTTTCTTTTCACCAAGTATTATTTGACTTACTGAATGTTCTGCTGTGTGTTGCTTCCTTTGCTAAGTTTACTCATATCTTTTGCAGGCTAAGGAGGGCAGCTATATTCAAGGTCGCTTGCAGATGCGGTGAGAAAAGTTGTCTCCATGTTGCCAGTCATGCTTTCAAAACTTGGCTGAATGGAGAATCGTAAGTGCTGGTCATCCAGAGACATACTGCTGACTTCACGGCTAAACATTATGTAAAAAGAACTAATTTGAATATTTGTTTTCTAGGCTAGAACCAAATTTCAAGAACATTGTATTTCACTATGGCATGAGGCAAATCGGCGATGAAAGCACATGGCAGCAAGTGTTTGAAAAATACCTTCGAGAGCCTAACCATGCCGAAAAAATTAAAATAATGACCGGTCTTGGACAAGTTCAGGATGAAGTTATACTCTCCAGGTATGTACACGGAAGGTTTTTTTAATATGTGAAATGTGCTATAGGCCTAAAATGTATAATATCTATGATTCTGCTTCTCAAAACATAATTTGAACCAGGCACTTGCAGAAGCATGTTGAAAATTTACATTAATTCTCTTGTGGTATATGTAGGGTCAATAATTATCTTGCTCTTGTGAAGAAAAAATGAAGGTAGGAGTTGCACGTTTCATAAATGTGCATATGTCACATTCATATAAAATGTTCTTGTATCGTATGTGCATAAATATAGTTTGAGTTGGCACTGCTGACGAATCAGAAAATAAATCATGATCCGGATCATGAGACTGCAATAATCAGAAGAATAAGAATGGGCTGGGGTGCGTTTGGCAGGAATTCTCAAATCATGAACAGCAGGTTGCCACTATCCCTCAAGAGAAAAGTATATAACAGCTGTGTCTTACCAGTACTCACGTATGGGGCAGAAACCTGGAGGCTTACGTAAAGGGTTCTGCTTAAACTGAGGACGACGCAACGAGCTATGGAAAGAATAATGATGGGTGTAACGTTAAGGGATAAGAAAAGAGCAGATTGGATGAGGGAACAAACACGGGTTGATGACACCTTAGTTGAAATCAAGAAAAAGAAATGGGCATGGGCAGGACATGTAATGAGAAGGGAAGATAACCGATGGTCATTCAGGGTTACGGACTTGTTTCCAAGGGAAGGGAAGCGTAGCAGGGGGCGGCAGAAAGTTAGGTGGGCGGATGACATTAAGAAGTTTGCAGGGACAACATGGCCACAATTAGTACATGACCGGGGTAGTTGAAGAAGTATGGGAGAGGCCTTTGCCCTGCAGTGGGTGTAACCAGGCTGATGATGGTGACCCCCCATATATATACATACATACACCCACCCCATATGTTTATATCCCAGTCCAAAAAGATTTATTGGGTCCAATTGTGTTTTCAGTGGGACACAATTAGACATTTTTGTGTTGCCAAAACTTTGTTGTGTCTGCTTGGTTACAACTGAGCATCAATGTGGGTACCGTTTGTAGTAATAGGTATGAAGGGGCCTCACTCTGCGTCCAATTGGCTCCATTTGAAGCCTAAGAGTTGCATGTTTAGATACATGTTGCTGTTATTCTGAGATACATAGAGAAATCTATAAATAACTGCTCTTATCAGGACCCTAAATGCCAGTTAGTCTTAATGGGACTCTATATGCTGATTGATGTCACTCGGAATTGACATATGAATGAGTAATGCTATGAAACAACAAAATAGTTAATAGAATAATAGCATAATTAAAATTCAACTCCTGCAGTTTTGCATGATCATTGGAAAGGAGTTGCAGGAGTTGAAAGAAGTATTTACTGTTTACAGTTACAAAATTTGCTACACAATTTTATATCTATTTATTTTAAACACTAACACTACTTGGTGATATAAATTTTCTTGGCATATAGAGCATGAGAGTGAGGTTACATTTAATGATATGGTGGATACCTCTTTGGAATGAATAACTTTGTGCATAAGTAAGCCTCTGTAATTGAATTTGAAATGATCTTGTTTGTGAGCAATTCAATATCACAAGCATCAAGGAAGTTTCATTTCGGCCAATCAATTGGAAACCGCAATGGTCTTTTTTTGACTGGGATTACAATGCTAATTAGCTATTTGCAGTGTAACCATAGCCTTGAGCTTAAATGAGAAGATTTTGGAAATGTTATTGTATAATTTGATGCATAATCTGTCATTGATGTGCACTAGTACGAGACTACCTGCACAGCTGCGCTTCTCTATGCAAAAACCATGAGGTGTTGTGCCCCAAAGCCCCACAAAGCCAAAGTTATGTGCACTGAGTGGCTGTGCACAAGTGAAGCCACATGGGCACACGTCAGGACAGACAGAACGGTTGCACACTGCACAGCACAGTATGAACTTCAACAGCATATGTGACATTTGGTTCATCATCACTCTGTTGATGTTATGAATCATTAGTGCATTAAATGGATGTACATAATTCTTTGCTCTGCAACCCCCTTGTTCGTTCATTGCGTCCTCATTCTCTAGCAGAGCGTCATCCCCTCCATCACATGATAGTGGGAAAAATAAAGTGATACTCGGTGTATTTTTGCGTGGTTACAAATGTAACAAAAGATGCTTTCTCAGGCTAGTAGTTGTGCTGAGAAAATTTTGTGTTGTATTTGTGTGAGTAGGGTACTCCCATTGTTTTGTTCTCTCAGCATCCTTTTTGAACATGTCTGGCATAATTGCAAAGACTCACTGCATAACTTCAATGCCTATTCTAGATACCTCAACTTTACTTTTGATGAAACAAAGATAAGAGGTCAAGATATTGCTACAGTTTTTGGGACAGTTGTAAGTAACCCCAAGGGGCATGATCTTGCTTGGAACTTTTTAAGAGAAAACTGGAACTCCATAATCTACAAGTAAGTGGCAATGCTGGAAAGCATGCTTCTAATTAACCATTACCAAGGATTACGTGTGATCCCTTTCACTGTTTTCATTTTGTTAGGTTTGGCAAGCATTCTCGCATACCAGGGAAATTGCTTCGTGTTGTCTGCAGTGATTTCAACACTCCTGAGAAGATGCAGGAGGTAACCAACCATTGCTAGTTACTACACCTAAGTTCTATGCTTATAATCAATGGTAGGGGTGCAGCGCCAGAATATTTGTGTATTGCTTTATCTACAGATCAAAGAGTTTCTCAAGGAGCATCCTGAAACAGATATGACAAAGCAGTCTCGGAGAGAATGCCTCCAAGATGTGGAAAACAACATCAAATGGATATCAAAGTTTGAGCCAAAAGTTGCAGAGTCTTTACGTGGATTGCTCAGTTGACCGCTGTAGCTCTGCAAGCAGTTGATGACTTTACACTAAGCCAGTGTCTATGGCTACAAGAAAATTTGAAACAAATATCTCATTTGAACTTTACTCTGTTGAGGGATACAAAATTAACGGCATGCATAGACACACTGTAATTGACAAAATTTTTTGATGTACAGTTCTTTAGATATAACTGATGAAGTGGGGAAACATGCGAGAGCTTAGGTGTGAGTCAAAGAACAACTGTTTTCTTACCAAAGTGATTTTACAGGAGTCATGTAAATAGTTATATGTACATACAGTATTTTATTGTGAAAAATTATCTTGTTTCATTTTCTAGAGTATACATGCATGTATTCATATAGTACAACATTTGCATTTCAAGTTGCCACTATTGTGTGTATTGTAAGCAAAGTAAGCTGCCATGATTCTGTGACTGCCAGATATACACGATTAAATTGTAAACAACTTGCACAACTTGCGTTTCATATTTCATGAACATTACATTCCTTTTCACGTTAATGGACACTTACTATACACTATGGGCATAAATCATACTTATATCATACTTATCAATCATACTTATAAATCATTGCCTTATACCAAGACTTCTCAAAACATAAAAATTTCAATGAAATATCACAGGCATGGTTTCCCATTTGTTAAATTCAAGCCATTTGTGAAAGACAGTTCTGTGTATCTGAAGATGTGCTTTTTAGAGAAAATGAAAATGTAAATCCTAGCATTCAAAGTCATTTGAATGTAGTATGAAATATGTGCGCCTGGCAAAACATTCATATTATCTGTTCGAACCTAGGTACTGTTAGTAGCACTGTGATGATATGTTCAGTGTGACAAAAGAACATGTAAAGGGGCACATTAATGCTAAGGCTATTTATAATGCAGTATTTTTATAGGATAGTTCTATCATTTTCACATATCACAATTAAGTAATACAAAAAATGTGTGCTCAGGTATGGGCACTTTTAGTGCAATGTTTTGAATTTTGGGGGTAGACTCTCTCTTTTCTTCATTGAATATCATTTGTTAACTTTCTGTGCAAGGGTTAGTCAATATATGAGCCACAATATGGAGGTAGAAAAAAATAATTGTCAGTAAATTACTGCATGTGTAGGCATGCTTCAACATAACTTTATCCCAATTCGGAAACATGTCCCATCATTATATGTGTATGTTTTTTTAAAGCCTGTAGTAAATGACACTCATAGGTTGCTTTTACAGTCACATTCGGCACAATCAATAGTAGTCACATACTTTTTCGAACCTTGTACTTTATTTGAGTCAGTCATTCAATGCGCTGGAGTTGGGTTATGAATTGAACCCAAACTATACAGGCCCCGTGTCTGTCATCACATGTCCTTCATCACATATCAGTTGCTTCCATATGCTATGCTGTGGTCTTATATTGACATGCATGGGATGACAGTGATGTTCCTCGTCTGTGATGTTGTTTCTTTCATTTTTGATTGTGCACCCTTCACCATACACTGAGAGCATTTCTCTTAGCATTTTCTGTCTCGCCAGTCTTTAGGCTTGAAGGAGGTGCCAATTTGAGCGCTCGTGTCCTACACTAATGCAACATATCTGCTATCTAAACTGGCTGCAGCTGAGTTACTGTGGTGGGAGACTTTAATTTTTTTTCATGGATGCCATTATTTAGCAGCAAAAGGTGTATAGTTTAAACTTCAAGTAGCTTTGTGTCTGAAAATTTGTGACTTGTATATTGACTCACCCTCATAAATACATGCTAATGCATTGCATTAACCCTGTGTCTAGTCTGAATAGAAACCATATATACAATTGGTACACTTTATATGGTACTATAACAGTTGCTCTTCAAAACTGAATGTTCTGTAACATTTGAGGGTTGGTTGGGTGATAATTCCAAGCCTGCAGAATGATTGCCATTGTTCATGGCACTGTGGTCAAAAAGTACAGTTTTCAAGTGGCTGTTGTGGACCGCCCTAACCCCTCCCATCTGCCAAGTATTTCCAACACCCTTGAATGTCCTTGCATATGTTATACAGCTCAGACTGTCCTTTAATTCATTTGAGACAAGCTGACTTCACTCCTTCAGTACGCGCCATATGGCACCTACTTCTGCTTATTCCATCATGCAGTTCTGCTCACGGCAAGATTATAGCTTTTGGCTCCCTCTATAATGTTTACAGTATGCGTTAAAGACTGCATTCTATAACAGAAATTTGAAGTAAACAAAATTTATATATATATATATATATATATATATATATATATATATATATATATATATATACAGCCTACAAAATCTTACAACAAAAGTTGACCTCTTGGAAGTATTAGATGCTGAGAAAGACAAGGTTGTTAGTCATGCAAATATAATAGGAAGGTGTGAAATATAATAGGAAGGGTGTCAAACAACTTACTTGTGCTTTAGTCTTGAGGGATGCTGGGTGTGCTTTGCAAATTTTTTAGCCTCTAGCATGTATTCAACATTTGAACCTCGATGTAATTAATGTTGGCATGGTGAAATTTCAGAGTTTACGTGCAGGAAGTATCAGCAATCATGCAAGTCGCGCTCTGATAAATGCTGCTACCTGCTCACAGAGCACCACAAAGTGTGGCACACTCCAGCAAATACATGCAGTAGTGCAAACAGAGCAATTTAAAATGGTAGAATAAGAAATTTCTTTGGAAAAAGCTAGTAAAATTTGCCAAAGGGCAGTTTCTTTAATGGAAAAATGGAGTGTAATGCATACTATTTTTTTATTTTCTGTGGTTGACTACAATTTGCCAATTTTAAACGCACCGTTATACATCGTAGGAGTTGGTACCATATTTTCAAGGCAGCGTAGTCGATCCTGTCCTATGTTCACATAATTTTCTGACTTACGGAAGCTATGCCCTCTGTAAAAGTGATGCTTTGGGCATCTTGGAATTCTAATCTATCACCAGGCTTAACTTAATATTTGCATCTAGAGCACCTTAAAAAATTTTGCACATACAAGGAGAAACAAGAGTAAACAAGAAGGTGCAGGCACTGATTTGTTGCTGCTTGCATAATCTTACATCGTAGTGCACATTACGTTAGGTAAACAGCAAAAAATAGGTCATATACTTGCGCCATTGTCACATTCACTTCACGTTGGAGTAAAACGCAGGCACATGAATTCCAACTCTTGTCTTATATTCATGCCCATAGCAACTCACAATTTTTATAGTTCTGCAAGGAGCATCCAGTGTTCTTGTATTTCAGAGTTTAGTGCATTACCGCTGAAATTTTCATGTTTATTTGGTCTGGGGGAAGGAGCAATTATGGGACAGTCTGTCTGGTGTGAATCCTTTGCAATACATTCATGACTGCTTTCCTGCATAGAAAAAAAATTATCATGGTGAGGAAGTTGTACTGCAGTGAAAGCTAGGTGCATTATGGTGTTACATAACGCATGGTCATTTCCTGCAGACCTGTGGTGATCATGATCATGCAGACATGTGGTGATCATCCAGTGAATGAATTTTTGCTGTTCAGGGACACTAATTTGGATGCACTGCATAGTCTCCTTCTATAAAACTTGGGTCCTTCCTTACCTCTCTAAAAATGTGCATGCAGTGAATAACATCGTTTGCTGACATTTAGTTTATTTTTGTACGTTTAAACATACATCACACAGTCTAATATTTATGTTTATATGTACCCAGTGAAGACTGCCTACAAACAGGCTGCCGTCCCCGTGACAGCTCAATGTGCCAAAGCGAAAACTATGGCAGCTGTGAATAAAGTGGCTTAAAATGATTTTTCTAATCTTTTGTACTAACAGTAGATGAAGTTGCCAAGAAATGCTGAACTTGTCTGGAAAGGTTATCTTTAATAGCGTGTGAACCATTCAATCTAGAATGACAAGTCGCTTTGATTAAATTGTTTTCTTATGCTACAAAGTTACTTCACATTGCAATGTTCCTTCTACTGCATTAGTTGGTATACTTGTCATTCCTTCAGAGTTTCTCAGTGTATGACATGTTTAACTGCAGTGAAGTTGAAGTTGGTGTAGCTTTATCGGAAACTAAAATGTGCTACAACATGTCCTCATTTGTGATCAGCTTCTGCTTTCAGGTTTCTTGTTTTGTCAACAACCATAAAATTATTTTGTCTGTGCGCTCCTGTTAGAATAAAGAAATTTGATGCGATATGTTTGCATGTTTGATGTGAAATGGCAAGCCTTTAGTAATGTTTCGGTCTCTTCAATATTTAAAATTAAAATGATATGTCCCTGAAACAGCTGGTCTGTTTTCTATAAAATGTTCATATTTTACATGTCATGCCTCTCTCCTTATGCACACACTACTTTGTTGGCAAATGTGCTCTTTCTTTTCTCTTTTCAAAAAGTCAGCAGGGTTACCTGAGGGGTGCGCTGTAGTTCTGACTGCCAATTGCACATATGCTCCAATCAGGCTGTGGTTCAAGGCAGCCCTGGGTTGAGCACGGAGTAGGTCAAGAACTATCTAGAGATTTGATAAAAAAGGTGCCTGCTTAACACTTAACAACACGCTAGTGAAACCTGAACGTATGTCAGAAATAGTGAGAATGGGAAAAAGCAAGAGAAATGGACCGAGACAAGGGGAGTATTTGGCAGCTTCCCGTATGAAAACGTACGCTAGCCCAAGATGTGCCATCACGCCTGTGTCAGTCTGAGAAGAGCTGCCAGGTACAGTAACTCCCGACTCGTCAAGGGAAGCATTGCAATTACCTTTATCCCATGCCAAGGTGTATCAAATGTTCAATAAAATTGGTAGAAAGGCTGAGTGAGTGATGATAATACAACATTTGGCAAGCTGCAAGAAACACTGTGAAATGAAGCAGCTTAGGACTGCGATATTGTGATTTTCACCAGCAGATTCTTTTGATGGAATTTTGGAACGCCTTCAAAGGAACAAGCTTGATTTTCTTTTTTTGTTGCAAGGAAATAATTTATGAGGAGAGACACCTTTTACAGTGTATAGTTAGAGGTAAAATGTTTATTCTGGCCTGGTTTGTTGAACTAAAAATATGACAACCCCCTATAGTCTTGCTCACTCCACCTCAAGGCCTGAATGTCTAAGTCAAAAGATCCAAGAAAGTAAAGACAAACAAGATGAAGTACCTAATTATGCCTAAATGTCTAACAGTGTGAAATGTTTAATATGTGGACAAAATTATTGCTTGAATAGTTGGTTTACAATGGCTTGCAAGATGACCATGACGCATGCTAACAACTAAAGGTTAATTTTTTGATAGTGCAGAATAAATGTGGCTTTACAAGTGGTAAGTTAACATCACACATTAACAAAAGGGTAAACGTAAAAGAAAATAACTACGACACATCCACGCAGGATTCCAATAGGTCGGATAAAAGATTCTTCACCGATAAAGCAACAGAAGAATCACACAGCCTTTTCATCTATAAAGCTTCCATTATTCGCATTCATTAGCATGCAGACCTACAAGATAAGGTTCTTCAAGCAGGGGTGTCCAATGACTTGTTTTACTTTACCTGTGCTGTGTTAAACTTTCGTTTAGGCATCTGCCTGCAAGGAATATTGTTCTTCACAACTCACAAAACTGTTGCGGAGTTACTTGGTGCATTTCGAGCTTGGTTTTTCCTCCTTGTTAATATTTCAGTAAAATATCTCACTATAACGCAGTTATAAACATGGCAGGAATTACTTGATTATAACCCTTGCCTGCCCTCACTGCCTACAAATTGCCCTCGGGTGGTGGAAGGAGATGCTGCTGTTATTTACTGCTAGGTAAGCTGAAAACAACACAAGAAACTCCAGCGCCCTGCCAAAAGATCGCGAATGATTTTAAGAATGAAATTATTTTAGCTGCCATTGGCGGCAACCTCTTTGAGCCAAAAGCCAGAGCCGTTTACGAGAACAATACGAGGTCATCCGGGCAACCCATCAAGATATAAAATAATGTGGTCTCTGGCCCCCAGCCTTTTACTCAGGACTACATTACAGGACTGCATTACACTCGCTAGTTACTGCCCAAACAAGTTACAAAAAATATTACTTCCAAGTTCGCAATATCCCTAATATCCAAGATCCCAATATTCCAGTACGCTGAGGTTTTATTTGTAATTTCCGATAGCGATGTTCAGAAGGCCAAAAACAGGACACTATACTTCCTTGTGATCTTTTTGGCACTGAACGCTGAACGCCAGCGGCCCGCATGCTCCGCGGCGCGGGTTTTTCGTCACCTCGAGAGATGGCGCCACGCTGCGTGGCGGCTCCATCAGGCGCTTCTGCACGCCGCGGTGGCTTAGCGGTTGTGGTGTTGCGCTGTAAACACGTGCACGGGGTCGCGGGATCAAATCCCGGCCGCGGGGACCGCATTTCGATGGAGGAGAAATGTAAAAAGCCGGTGCCCCGTGCATTGGGGGCACGTCCCTTGGTGGTAAATTTAATCCGTAGTCCCCCACTACGGCGTGCCTCGTAATCAAATCGTGCTTTCGGCACGTAACACCCCAGAGTTAATTTATTTTCTAGCTGGGCAGTGCGCACTGTCTCCCTTGCGGCTTTCACTGCCTGTCGTGCGGCGTTTAGCCGGTTTTTTTTCTAGCTGGGCAGCGTCCATATGGACCAGTGCACCGTAGGCCGTGGTGTGGTGTGCCGTTGCGAACATGCACTACATCCATTTTAAGATTGTGGCTAGTATCATCTCCAACCAATCTTGTTTGCCTGTGCCATTTCATGCTTACATCCACTCTCGATTACGGGAGTGCCAACAATTCTTTTTTTACTTACCATCAGGTGAGGCGAAGCACTAACTTTTGATTATCCCGCCGGGACACACGAAACAGGCACCCATTCCTTAGAAAGCGCTTGCGTGAAGTCATTTGGTGTAGAACGGTCGCACTGTTTTTTTTTTTTATCCTTTGTGCGGCTGCTACACAATTTCGATTTGTATTCCTATTGTTGTGGCATGGTTAAGCGCATCCATCCTCTGTAGTGCTCAAATTTAATTATTCTGTCCGTTGCAACGTGTACTCGGTGTACCATGCAACGATCGATTGGTTCATCGTCCATGCGGAGTCGGTAGATCTCTGCTCCAGTAATTGATTTTCCAATGTTAACCCAGCTGCAGCTTTAACAAACGAAGCTTGATTAAATGATTTGTACTGAAGGCACTGGGCAGTGGGCATACTATAGTGCTTGTGAAAGTGAAGACAACGAGAATTGCTGGCTTCCCCGTCGGGGAATCGAACCCCGGTCTCCCACACTTCACAAGCACTATGCCCACTGCCCAGTGCCTTCAGTACAGATTATATATCGTAGATTTACCCGTCAAGACAAAAGCATGCATCCACTTTATGTGAACCAATTCCTTCGTTTCTATAGCGCAAGAAAATTATAAGTGATAAGCGAACAAATTTTCACCACTCTACACGGACGGCATCATGAAAAGTATACCTGTGCCCAAATTATTCCCGCCGTCCACACAAGCAGGCACATCGAGACACGGGCAACTACTGAGAACGTTGAACCACTAAAACACCAACGTTCATGGCCTTCAGGCTTCTCTACTTTCATTAGTGATTGCAAGGTCAATCCGAATCAAACGTTTAGATCATATTTGGGATAAGGACGGTCAACGTTAAATATGCGACTGGAAATGACTGTTTAGCAGCGTTCAGTCCGAATTTAGATATATCTGAATCGAGCTAGTTCGCGATCGAAAGTGCCCCCGTGACAGCTGTATAGTGCACTCGCCCGACTTTCTTCGTGACGAACGAACCGCAAATCGTGATCCTTCTAGCAGTGATCGTTCTAGCGGTTTCGGCTCGTTGTCCGATTTTAAGCAGCCAGACTAAGTGTGATCCCGCAAGTGTCTCGTAAGAATGAGTGCCTGAACATCAACAGTATCGCTCACTGTAGGCACGCCAATGCCATTTGCACTAAGTTAATAAACAAACAGATTGCACGGGGAGCAATGCAAACGAGCCTGCGCGCGAAGAAATGCCCGGGTAACACTACGGTCGCAAACCAAGCAAACGGAAAAAAAAAATGCTGGCTCTCCCGTAATCGAGAGTAGATGTAAGCATGAAATGGCCACCGGCAAGGCAGATTGCTTGGAGATTATACTAGCCACAATCTTAAAATTGGTTAAGTGCATGATGGCAACGCCACACCGCACCACGCGATACTGTGCACTGGTCCATATGGACGCAATAGTTTCCTGTCACAGACAGAACCTCATTGCCAAGTATCGTCTCGGTATGCCCTTCTAGCCACCATAGTCTCGGTCAAACGGCCATTGGCGGCGCGCCAGACGCGCCGCGGAATTCGCGGACCGCTGGCGTTGAAAAGAGCTCTCAGCGCCAAAACATGGCAATCAAGTAAGTGTATAGTGCCTAGCTGCATCTCTCTTTCCAACGTCGCTATTGAAATTGACAAATAAAACTTCAGCGTACTAGACGTTACAGCTCCAGTGATATTATGAACAAACATTAGGAAGCACTCAGAAGTAACATCTTCTTTAACTTGTTTGGGAAGTAACTAGCGCATGTAATGCGGTCTTGACTAGCTGCCCGGAAGATCTTGTTTTGTTCTGGTAACTTTTCCGGATGTTCTCGTTTGAGTGCTTGGATAACGGCTCTGCCTTCTGGCTCACTCGCAGGTCACCGAAAACGGGAGCTAAAAGCATTTCACGCTTAAAATAGTGTTACAGGAATCGCTTAACGTGCTTTTAGACCTGGTAAAGTATTCAATTAAGACTCTGTGGATTCTGTGGCAATGGAAGCTTGCCAAAGAAATAATGATGCTTAATAAACAAGGGGGAGAGCATACATGGGACAACATTAGGCCTATTGCACTTATGTCAACCGTAGTAAAGTTAATTGAGAGGCTTTATCTTCGTGTCACGAATTTTTTTAATGATAATTCATTTCTTAGTCCCTGTCAGATTGGTTTCAGTGCCGGCTGCTCCATCTGGCATGCCCACGTCGACTTAGACAGTCGAATACAACTCGCTCGATGTCATAATGCAATAGGCTGCCTTAGTAACGCTCGATATCGCCATATCATACGATATACCGTGGAGCACACTGCATTGATAAATCGGCTAACATTCTGTGGTGTTCCTGGGTATAGAGTAAAGTGGATTGACTCATTTTTAAGTGAAAGAGAATTCTATTGCTACAAAAGCGGCTCTTCGTCTTCTAGGTATAAACAAACAAAATGAGTATCGCGAAGCTCAGTCCTTTCTCCTATCCTTTTTAATATTCTCATGAGCACACTACCCCGTCATGAAGCGATTACCTATGTCAGTGGCGCACCAACTATTTCTCGAATGAGGGGGGAGGGGGGAGTGAAAACAGCAAAACCTCTCTGTCTCCATATATATATATATATATATATATAGAGAGAGAGAGAGAGAGAGAAATTTCTCTTTTTTTCTCCTCCCTTAAACTCGTTCTCTTAACTACTACACGCAGAAACAAAGCAACAGCGCTCGCATTCAATCCCGTAGATGAGATGGAAATATATATATATATATATATATACACAGAAATGATCAGACATAGCACTCTTTGTACAGCCCCCTGCGCCGTTCTCTTTCGAAAGTACTCATATTAGTTATTATGATTAGGTAAAGGTATTTCGCTCTCGTGGGCAGCAATCCTTGAGATCGCTGCTCGGGCTAGCTTCCCACGCTAAGCGTGCCGCACTCGCCACGCACCTGCTTAAAACTTTTCCTAGTCTACAGAGCCGCTCGATTCAAACTACGCAATGTCCGCGCATTCTTGGGCGATCGGAACGCACGTGATCTGCGCCTGGCTGGCTGAAAAAGGGGCTTTGTTCCGGCCACAGAGCCCCATGCCTCAGTAAGGTGCCTGGTGTAGTCTCGTGCGGACGCCATCCTCTCGGTGAGCGCGGAGAATATCTTATATTCCATCATCTTTTAAAATGTTCCATACTTAGAAGCATTTCTCTCGCAAACCAGACTTAGTTCAAGCAAATTTTCCATGTCTCAATAATTCCTCTTGTTGTATTCGAGTGCTGATTGCCATGTTATCGGTTGTTAACGAAACTTCTTCTCAAGTCTCTAAATTTATTAAGGAAGTTTTTCACGTGCATGTGCCTTCCAACTACAAAAATCGACCATCGCGGACATCAGCCTCTTTACACGTAAGTGCGAGGCTCTGGACAGGAGCTATGGCGCTTCAATGTAACCAGGAGCCTGACGGACCAACCGACTGCGCTATCTCTCCAGGGAACCGTGTGTTGAGAAAATTGCATAAACAGGCCTGGAGTGTGGCCTGTCCCAGGTGACCAGAACCAGTAACGCACTCACTCACCAGAGCAGTATTGGCCACCCTGCTGCAGTACTTGGCCACAACCTCCTATATGAATACAACAATCAAACCCCGGCCCTCAGTCCCCAGCAGCCGCGAAGCAACTGACCACGGCGGCGGTCAGATCTGTGACGCAGCATAGGGTGCTAAGAAGCCCTGGCTCCGGACAGGCCGCCATTGGAATTTGAACCTGGTAGCGTTTAACGTTAGAACGTTATCTAGTGAGGCGAGTCTAGCAATGTTATTGGAGGAATTAGAGGGTAGTAAATGGGATATAATAGGGCTCAGTGAGGTTAGGAGGACAAAAGAAGCATATACAGTGCTAAAAAGCGGACACGTACTGTGCTACCGGGGCTTAGCATAGAGACGAGAACTAGGAGTCGGATTCCTGATTAATAAGGATATAGCTGGTAACATACAGGAATTCTATAGCATTAACGAGAGGGTGGCAGGTCTTGTTGTGAAGCTTAATTAGAGGTACAAATTGAAGGTCGTACAGGTCTACGCCCCTACATCCAGTCATGATGACCAGGAAGTCGAAAGCTTCTATGAAGACGTGGAATCGGCGACGGGTAAACTCAAAACAAAATACACTATACTGATGGGCGACTTCAACGCCAAGGTAGGCAAGAAGCAGGCTGGAGACAAGTCAATGGGGGAATATGGCATAGGTACTAGGAATATCAGGGGAGAGTTATTAGCAGACTTTGCAGAACAGAATAATATGCGGATAATGAATACCTTCTTGCGCAAGCGGGATAGCCGAAAGTGGACGGGGAGAATCCCGAATGACGAGACTAGAAATGAAATAGACTTTATACTCTGCGCTAACCCTGGCATCATACAAGATGTGGACGTGCTCGGCAAGGTGCGCTGCATTGACCATAGCATGGTAAGAACTCGAATTAGCCGAGACTTGAGGAGGGAACGGAAGAAACTGGTACCTCAGAAGCCAATTAATGAGTTAGCGGTAAGAGGGAAACTAGAGGAATTCCGGATCAAGCTACAGAACAGGTACTCGGCTTTAACTCAGGAAGAGGACCTTAGTGTTGAAGCAATGAATGACAATTTTATGGGCATCATTAAGGAGTGTGCAATAGAAGTCGGTGGTAACTCCGTTATACAGGATACCAGTAAGCTATCGCAGGAGACGAAAGATCTGATCAAGAAACGCCAATGTATGAAAGCCTCTAACCCTACAGCTAGAATAGAACTGGCAGAACTTTCGAAGTTAATCAACAAGCGTAAGACAGCTGACATAAGGAACAATAATATGAATAGAATTGTACATGCTCTCAGGAACGGAGGAAGCCTAAAAGCAGTGAAGAAGAAACTAGGAATAGGCAAGAATCAGATGTATGCGTCAAGAGACAAAGCCGGCAATATTGTTACTAATATGGACGAGATAGTTGAAGTGGCTGAAGAGTTCTATAGAGATTTATACAGTACCAGTAGTACCCACGACGATAATGTGAGAGGGAATAGTCTAGAGGAATTTGAAATCCCACAAGAAACGCCGGAAGAAGTAAAGAACGCCTTGGGAGCTATGCAAAGGGGGAAGGCAGCTGGGGAGGATCAGGTAACAGCAGATTTGTTGAAAGATGGTGGGAACATTGTTCTAGAAAGACTGGCCACCCTATATACGCAATGCCTCAAAACCTCGAGCGTGCCGGAATCTTGGAAGAACGCTAACATAATCCTAATCCATAAGAAAGGGGACGCCAAAGACTTGAAAAATTATAGACTGATCAGCTTACTGTCCGTTGCCTACAAAGTATTGACTAAGGTAATCGCAGATACAATCAGGAACACCTTAGGCTTCTGTCAACCAAAGAACCAGGCAGGATTCCGTAAAGGCTACTCAACAATAGACCATATTCACGCTATCAATAAGGGGATAGAAAAATGTGCGGAATATAACCAACCTTTATATATAGCTTTCATTGATTACGAGAAAGCGTTTGATTCAGTCGAAACCTCAGCAGTCATGGATGCATTACGGAATCAGGGTATAGATGAGCCATATGTAAAAACACTGAAAGATATTTATAGCGACTCCACAGCCATCGTCGTCCTCCATAAAGAAAGCAACAAAATCCCAATAAAGAAAGGCATCAGACAGGGAGATACGATCTCTCCAATGCTATTCACAGCGTGTTTATAAGAGGTATTCAGAGACTTGGAGTGGGAAGAATTGGGGATAGAAGTTGATGGAGAATACCTTAGCAACTTGCGATTCGCTGATGATATTGCCTGGCTTAGTAACTCAGGAGACCAATTGCAATGCATGCTCAATGACCTGGAGAGGCAAAGCAGAAGGGTGGGTCTGAAAATTAATCTGCAGAAAACTAAAGTAATGTTTAACAGTCTCGGAAGAGAACAGCAGTTTACGATAGGTAGCGAGGCACTGGAAGTGGTAAGGGAATACATCTACTTAGGGCAGGTAGTGACCACGGATCCGGATCATGAAATCGAAATAACCAGAAGAATAAGAATGGGCTGGGGTGCGTTTGGCAGGCATTCTGAAATCATGAACAGCAGGTTGCCACTATCCCTCAGGAGAAAAGTGTATAACCAGCTGTGTCTTACCCGTACTCACATATGGGGAGAAACCTGGAGGCTGACGAAAAGAGTTCTGCTTAAATTGAGGACGACGCAACGAGCTATGGAAAGAAGAATCATGGGTGTAACGTTAAGGGATAAGAAAAGAGCAGATAGGGTGAGGGAACAAACGTGGGTTAATGACATCTTAGTTGAAATCAAGAAAAATAAATGGGGGGGGGGCATGGGCAGGGCATGTAATGAGGAGGGAAGATAACCGATGCTCATTAAGGGTTACGGACTGGATTCCAAGGGAAGGGAAGCGTAGCAGGGGGCGGCAGAAGGTTAGGTGTGCGGATGACATTAAGAAGTTCGCAGGGACATGGCCACAATTAGTACATGACCGAGGTAGTTGGAGAAGTATGGGAGAGGCCTTTGCCCTGCAGTGGGCGTAACCAGGCTGATGATATATATATATATATATATATATTGTAATGAAGCTGACGCGCCCCTGTGTATGTGCCGACTGACGAGGAAGACGAAGGACCGTGCCTTGACTTGATCGCGAGTGAGCCCCGACAGCTCTTGCAGTGCCTTGACCTAGCGTTCCACAACGTCGTGAACGACAATACACCTCGTCGAAATATATATATATATATATATATATATATATATATATATATATATATGCCTGCTACCTGAAGGCATGAATGTTGCCGAATTCGAGACCCCCGTTATGTAATGAACACGAAGAAAGGGGGTTCATTGAGCGGCCCGATTTTTATTAATAATATCATAAGAAGCCAACAAACAATGACACCAAGGGGAACATGGGGAATTATTTTA
The DNA here is from genome assembly GCF_050947875.1 of Dermacentor variabilis. Classification (NCBI taxonomy): domain Eukaryota; kingdom Metazoa; phylum Arthropoda; class Arachnida; order Ixodida; family Ixodidae; genus Dermacentor; species Dermacentor variabilis. Next base: position 90,830,575 of record NC_134568.1, read on the forward strand.
AGGGTTAGTTCTAGCACTAAAATATAAATACCCAGAAAAGGGAATCGGGAAACGGCGCCGCAGTAGCTCAGTTGGTGGAGCATCGCACGCGTAATGCGAAGATGTGTGTTCGTTCCGCACCTACGACAAGTTGTTTTTTCATCTACTTTCATATCCATTAATTTATCATTTCTTTAATTCTGTTAGTAAGTGCAAGTAATTTCCCGTATGTTGTCTTTGATGTCATTGTTTGTCGGCTTCTTATGATATTATTAATAAAAATCGGGCCCCTCGTTAACCCCCCTTTCTTCTCGTTCAATATATAACGACGATTTCGAATCCGGCAACATTGATGCCTTCAGGTAGCGTTTGTGGGTTTTAGACCAGTTGCCTTCACCCGAAAATACCACGTACTCGTGACGCCTGCGGCAGAAAGGATGTTCCACATCCACAGCCAAGGTTTGTGAGTGGTGGCGCTGGCTAACACTTAGTTAACACTAGTTACAGTAGTTAAACATAAATACCCAAGAAAGCGGATGGGCAAATGGTGCCGCGGTAGCTCAATTGGTAGGACATCGCACATGTAATGCGAAGACGTCGAATCATTCCCCCCTGCTACAAGTTTCTTTATCCACTTTCATTTCCATTAATTTAATATTTATTTAATTCAATTAGTAATAACAAGTAATTTCCCCTTATTGCCCTTGGTGTCATTGTTTGGTGGCTTCCTACTATATATATATATATATATATATATATATATAATTACTGATACAATAAGTGAAAGCGCCTGGAAATGCTACTGTCAGTTATAGCTATATTTAACAGACACAGACCTATTTATGAATCCCACATGGTGAAGCATGGGGCTTCAATATTTATTTGAATTTGCAGTTATTTCTTGCAACTATATATATATATATATATATATATATATATATATATATATATATATATATATATATATATATATATATATATATGAAGGCCGGGGTCCGGCCTTCATCAGAATACATTGCATGGTGTCAGTACAGTTAATATAGATGTGCCTATCAACCAAATGAAGATATGTTTACATGAAAATCAAATAAAATGGGCGAACAAAATGCATCTGAATCGTTAAAAGGGCAGCTGACACGTGTATAGACCGATGGCGATTGCAAACATATCATCTAAAATACAAAGCATAAAAACGCACCGAAATGAATTGTAAAAACCAATCGCCACCTGACAACAAAACGTCAATATGTACTCAATATGGGCTATGTTATCAAGCAAACACAGACAGAAAAAGGGGAATAGCGACGTACTAGTAGAAGAAGGGACAAGTGACGGGTTACAAAGACAGGCAACTCAATTTTCCTACACATTCATTCATACCACACGCGACGGTATCAAACTTATAGATAAGGAAGGATTCGCGGGCTTCCCTATCATAATTTGAACGAAATCCAGATTCAAGCAACGTGACTCTAAGTTTATCAAATGAGTGGTCAGGAAGATGCACGTGTCTTGAGATGGGCAGGTTGGGCAACGTGTTAGCGTGGGATTTATGATTGTTAAAGCGGAATCTGAAAGGCCCTTCTGTTTGTCCGATGTACCGTTTTTTGCAAAGCGTACATTCAAACATGTATATTACGTTCTTTGTGTCGCAGTCGAAATCGCCTTTGATTTTTAAACAAAAGTTTGAAGACGTACTAGTAACCTGTTGCGATGTGACCATGTAGGGGCATACTTTACATCGCGGTTTTCGACAAGGATGGCATCCGCTGGCATCAGGGCAGTCAGTCTTAGATGATGATGCTAGTATATCTATCTCGAATATTTCTAGCTTTACGGTATACTGCTTTAGGCGGATCAGAGAATACGTTTTTGAGGCGTTCACTTTGCATTAGAATATTGTGGTGTTTCTTTAATAAATGCGAAACACTTGAGACTGACGCAGTATGGGTTAGGACAAGATTTGTCTGGGGTGAGGGAGTCGGTTTGTTCTTAATGCAAAGAAGCGTCCTTCGGTCATGCACGTCTGCGCGTTTTATTGCATCGTCAATTAATTGTGGTGGGTAATTTTGTTTGGCTAAAGCGTTCTTTAGGGTACCGCAATTCTTTTGAAACTCTGATTGCTCAGAACAAATTCTTTTAAAACGTAAGGCTTGGCTATAAGGAATGCTAGTCTTGCAATGTTTAACGTGACTGCTATCGAAGTGCAAATATTGACATCTATCTGTCGGCTTTTTGTATAGGGCAGTAGATAGTTTATCATTTAGCACTGAAACGCTGACGTCAAGGAAGTTAATAGTAGATGCAGAATGCGTGTGAGAAAATGATATGGATGGAGGGGCATTGTTGAAGTCAGATATGAAAGAAAGCAGTTCCTGTTCCCCATGAGGCCAAATCAGAAAAACATCGTCAATGTAACGCTTGTAATAAAAAGGTCTTAACGTCCTGGTTAGCAAAAATTTATCTTCTAGCTGACCCATAAATATATTGGCGTAGTTCGGGCCAATTCGCGTACCCATAGACGTCCCACTAACTTGCACATAGTGCTGTCCTTCAAATTCGAAGTTATTTAGTTCTAAAATAAGGGCTAGCAAAGTTGCCAATGTGTCGCTATCGATGAGTTTCTCGGGTGATACACATTCGTAGCAATTGACGACTGCCATGATGCCATCAGAGTGTGGAATGTTAGTATACAAAGATGCTACATCAAGTGTGACCAAAAGAGAACCTTGAGGAATAATGAGATCGATTATATCCGACAGGAAGTGGGTAGTGTCTCTTACGTAAGAGGCAAACGTAGCTGAGATATTACTAATCAGGGAATCCACGTAGCTGGACAGATTTTCTGTGACTGTACCTATACCAGAAATGATGGGACGACCTGGGTTGTTTATCTTAGGTATTTTAGGTAAAAGGTAACAACGACCAGCAACAGGACTTAGTGGAATTAGAGAATGAACCGCATTGTCAGGCACCTTTTTCTTCTTGACGAGATCTAGCACTGTGCTTTTGATCAGAGATTTATATTGCTCAGTGGGGTCATGATCAAGGCGTTTATAAAACGTCGCGTCTGCTAGCTGTCTGTGGGCCTCTGCGGCGTAATCGGACTTGTTCATTATGACAACGGCACCACCTTTGTCAGCAGGCTTAATGACGATGTCTTTGCGAGAGGACAGGGTATCAAGTGCTTTCATTTCGCTGGCGGACAAATTACGGCGGAAGGGTGCTTGTTTTTGATACAATTGCAGAACGTCTCGTTGTACTGCTTTGATATACATGTCCAAAAGTCTATCGCGCTGTGTAGGAGGGACCCAGCGCTTGCCAGAGGGTAACGCGTGTTTCGAATCGCTTGAATTGGAGCGGTCACGAAAGTATTCGCGCAAGCGTAAGTTACGGGCGAAATTATCCAAATCTTTCAGTAGTTGAAATTCATTACGTCCAGCTGTTGCTGGACAGAAATTAAGACCAGGACGTAGAACACTGCACTCCTCAGCTGTTAGCAGAATGTCCGAAATATATATATATATATATATATATATATATATATATATATATATATATATATATATATATATATATATATATATATGAAATCTCAAGATAATGCAGGGACAAATGGCAACGAATGCCCCACAGAGGTCCCGGATCCCGTCCAGTATCAGCAGTACAGCGCACATAAAAATTGCACATTTGCTACAGAACAATCTTAATAATTAAACGAAAAATTGTACTTGATGTTTAAGTTTACAGCATAAATGCATCGCTAGCTTATATAATAGTATTGTCGTGGTTTTACGCAACGAAGTACAATCAACATATATTAATTGCATTATTCACAAGAAAAAAAGTCAGCAGATGCGTACGACTTTGGAGATTTATAACCTAATTTCCAGCGAATCTGTTTCTTTTGAACAGTTGCAATAAAAGTTTCAGTATCTTGTAATTATATCGCATACTTTAATACGCTGCCCGTATATATATATATATATATATATATATATATATATGACGGTTCCGTTTGAAAACTTGACCGCATATAATGCTTTGGATCACTTCCTGTTTGGAATATTTTAAAAGGCAGTTATTCATCAACATACATGTTACTTCACCATTGCATTTACCATGGTGCCCTCTCTCCCTTCCTGCCCCCCCCCCCTCCCCACTCAATTCCCGCTAGATTTGATATCGGTTGAGTTCAAAGTTCTCTCAGGGTAACGGGATAAATTCTTTGTTCGCAAAACACATTCCTAAAGCTCCGGATCGCTTGCATGCGTAATTTACTGAAAATGTCATAATTATTCCTCTGTGTATGAAGTTTATCCGCATATTGCCCGTAACGCGCCCTTTATATTCGCCATTGCAAATATAAACAAAATATATTTTTTAGTTCAACGAGGACATCGCTGAACCCAAGTCGGAACTTGTTATGACGCTTGAAAATAAGGAAAGAAAAACGACGGCTCGGTAATTATTTGCAACGTTTCTAAGTGGTCGAGGAATGTAAAAATTTTGTCAAACATTGCTCAATTACCATGAACCCCCTCCCCTTTCCACGAAATATAAACCTGTTGTAATCTACAGCTATGTCGGGAAACTGGGAAGCATAACTGATAGCGGCTATATCACACGCTCTAACATTTGAATAAGAATTTTTGTAGAGCGTTGTGTTTGATGCAACCGTATTTAACTTCGTACAGAGAGTTTCCATAGCGTACGACCAATTGTGCCTAAATTTGGTCTTGGTGACTTTTAATGTTCTCCCAGGGCAGCGGGATAAATTCTGCCCCGCTCGTTAGACACGCTCATAACACTCTAGAGTGCTTGCAGGCGTAATTTATTGCGACAACACCAACTACCCGTCTACTTCAAACATTACCTCTAGATCACCCATTATCTTGTCGTTACAGTCGGTAAGCATAAGGAAGCTGCCTCCTTTAGTTCAGTGAGGACACCAGGCGAACTTAAAATATCACGCGCGGAAAAACAAAAATAAAAATATGAGGGTTCAGTAATTATTCGTAACGCCTCTAAATAAGCCAGAAACGTTAAAACTGCGCTACACATTGCACTTAAAGTGCTGATTATTACTTGAAAGTATAAAATATTTGAAACGCAGAGTTCTCTTGGGACATTGGAAAAGCTAGCTAATAGCAGCAGCGTGATACTTTCGAACACTTGCATACAATCTTTTTAAAGGCTGTATTTGATCAATACGCATTTACCATCGCACCTAAACTTGGCGTATTGTTCCCATTATGTTCGCAAAAATGTGACCTCAGTTGCAATTATGTCAGCGCAGCCGTCAACGTTTTACACTGCTCGTAAAACAGAATAATAACGCTATGGACCGCTTGCATGCGTATTCTACTGGAAAATGCGCATTTAACTCACTCATTTGGAACATTGCCCACACATTGGCCATACAATGCTCTAATTTTCCCCAGACATAAACAGATGCCTTGTTTAGCTCACCGAGGACAACGGAGAAAGAAACTATGAATCCCATATGATGCACGAAAACACTTGGGAAAAAGGGGTTTTAGTAATTAACTGCAAGACTTGCATTTAAAGCAGGAAAGTGAAAGTTTTGCACTGCATTGCGTTTAAAGTTCTCTCTAATGTCACGGAATTTCAACGGTCTCTCATGCTGTTGTTTTAGGAGTCTGGGAAACATTTCGATTAGCGGCAGTACGACACTCTGGAACGCTTCAATTAGTCACTTTCTACAAAGGCTGAGTCTATCTGGTGCCTTGTGCAATTACCCAAAGGAAACAATGTTGTGTACGGGACATTCTACCGCCCACCCGGCAGCAGCGACTCATTCGGACTGCTATCTGAGATGCTATCTTTTATGACTAATAGCATATTTCTGTGGGGCGATTTCAATTTTCCGGGCTTCAATTCGAGTGCCGGATGTGTGGCTGGTAATAAGTCCCGTATTTAGAGTTCGAAGAACTGCTCAGACTAAATGAATTGCAGCAGTACGTGCTGGAACCTACGCGATAAAATGCAATTTTAGACTTGGTACTTTGCAATGAACAGAACTTAGTATCAAAAGTTACTGTCTGCCCAGGTATTAGTGACCACAGGGCAGTTGTCATAGAACTTAACATTCAGCGAGTACAGATGGCGCTAATTCCACAAAGAAAAGTGTATAGCTACGACAGAGGAGACTGCCGCTATTAGAACCGAACTTGAAAATTTCTTTCCTGCTTTCCGGTATCTGTCAAACGCACGCTCTCCATTAACTTTGTGGTCAGCATTTCATGACAAAATACTTCAAATAGTCGAAATTCATGTTCCATGCAAGTACCTGCGGCAACAACAACAAAAAAAAAAAGCCTTGGTTTCTGCCGACATCAGTCTGGCAAATCAGAAACGCTTGCAAGAGATAAATAATCTATTGAAACCAACAATTAAATGTGCCAAAGATACCTTCTTTGTTAAATTAAACAAGGAATTGAAAGGAAAACCAAAATCGTTTTGGAAATAAGTAAAACAAAACCGAAAAGAAGACATATCCATGCCATCTTTAACTATTAACGGCAAAACCGTGACATCAGACTATCAGAGGTTAAAATGCTTTAACCAGTACTTCCAATTTGTGTTTTCGCAGGTATCTGCTGGGCAGACTTCGCTTTTGAACAACTCAAATAAGGGTGCTATGATGCCAGACAGTGCATTTGATGTTAGTGGCGTCGATTCTTTATTACGCCATTTAGATCAAACAAAAGCAATTGGACCTAATGGAATATCCTCGGTGGTCCTTAAAGAGTGTCATAGCATTATTGCTTCGTATTTAACGATCATTTTTAAATTATAGGGTTTTACGTGCCAAAACCACTTTCTGATTATGAGGCACGCCGTAGTGGGGGACTCCGGAAATTTTGACCACCTGGGGTTCTTTAACGTGCGCCTAAATCTAAGTACACGGGTGTTTTCGCATTTCGCCCCCATCGAAATGCGGCCGCCGTGGCCGGGATTCGATCCCGCGACCTCGTGGTCAGCAGCCTAACACCATAGCCACTGAGCAACCACGGCGGGTTTAACGATCATATTTGAGCTGTTCCTTGAAACAGGCCTCATCCCCCAAGATGGGAAAGCGGCAAGCGTGACACCCGTTTTTAAATCGGGTGATAGAAAACTATAGGCAGATTTCACTAACGTCGATGTGTTGCAAAATATTCGAACACATGTCATATAGTAACATATCTGCATTCCTTGACTCAAACACACAATTAATAGAATTTCAGCATTTTTTACCCAAAGCCATTGATAACAATAGTCAGGTAGACGCGTTTTTGTTGATTTTCAAAAAGCTTTCGATACTGTGTCCCATAAGCTTTTAGATGTAAAGCTTGCCGCATTAAATGTAAACGAAAACGGTCAAAATTGGAAACGGAAGAACACAGTCTGTCGTCCTAAACAACGCCGCATCTTCACCAATAACTGTTTCTTCGGGCGTTCCTCAGAGAAGTGTACTGGGCCCCTTGTTATTTTTAATCTACATAAACGACATTGTCGAACTAATTACATCACCCATAAACCTATTTGCCGATGACTGTGTGATTTTCAGAGAAATTAAAACTGAAAATGACATAGATACTTTGCAAACAGATTTAGATAAGGTAGCCAACTGGTGTAAAAAAATGGAACATGAATTTAAATATTCAGAAGTGCAGTAGCGTAAGTTTTTCCAGAAAATTTTACAAATCTCAGCACCGATATAAGATCAATGGCCCTTTTCTCAGCATACAGCCGGAATACAAGTATCTTGGAGTCTGTTTCACCGAATCACACACTTGGAATAAACATATTGACACTGTCACCAAAGAGGCAACACGTGAACTTAAAGAAACGTTATACTCCTTACATGTCAGAACAATACTTGATTATGCATGTGTAATATGGGATCCCTATCAACATTACCTCGTTAATAGACTGAAAAACTACAGAGCCAAGCAGTAAGGTTTGTTTGTAATAATTACAGACCGTACTCTAGCGTTTCAGAAATGAAGGCCACCTTAGGATGGGATCTGCTACATATACGTAGGTAGAAGCTAGGGCTCAAACTATTGCACCAAATATATAAAAGTCAGGCAGGTATCCATTGCTATAACTATCTTCTGGAACCAGATTACATATCGACTCCCAGTGATAACAACAAAAAGATCTCAGCCTATAACTGTAGAACAAATAATTCTTGCTACTCTTTTTTTCCCAAATCAGTTAGACAATGGATCAGCTTATCAAATGATATAGTAAATGTGTCAAATAACGAACTATTCTATTTTATGCTCTGACGGCGCTCTTGTAAAACAACTGTACGTGTTATATATCCTGAAAACCTGTTCGTTTCACCTTACTTGTATGTCTTTCTCTAAATGCTATTGTAGTGCTTCGGTTTGTGAGTATATCTGTGCAAAGGATTTTCTGTTTTACTGGTTATGTTTTGTTCCCGCTACGTAATGCCTTTATGGCGATGCAGGTTCTGCGTAAATCAATAGTTTCTACAGCCTAATATGCCACGTGGACTCTCAGACACATACGGCCAAGAAATAGTCCCGTGATATAACGCCGTGAATGTGACGAAAATCACGAGTTAGAAAACGACGCTGCCTCGTTTGTACAGGTTTCCCTCCCGATTTCTTGACTGCCGCATTTGTAAATCTCCACGGTCTATTTTATTTCCATCCTTTGGATCCAATGTACCGTTTCCGTTTCTCTTATGTTCTTTTTGATGACTCCGGGTTGTCTGTTTACACTTTCAATTGTGCTGTACTTGGTTGCCAACTTTCTTGAGCCCTTCCTTTATTCCGTGTTTACATCTTTGAGGTACAGATATTTGTGCACTTAAGTCGCCTGCTCATCTCTCCTGGGCCCAGTTCCTCTCTCTCCCGTGCGCCAGGGCACGGAGGAACCCCAACGAAGGCAATCTGCCGCCCATGTATGCCAGGTGCCTTAATCATGTTTTGAGACGCACATAAAAAGGGGCACCAGCTCTGTCGCTTGTTTCATTGTGAACAAGGCTCCCGTGGGGGAGCCGAAACGTAAATAACTCTTTTAAACCATTTTTGGTCGGTGTCCAGACCTCTTCCTTTTAAGTATCTGTAATGTTCGAAAAAACCCTGGTTGGTTGATTTGGCGTGGAATGACCCTGCAACCAACACTGCAACACCACTTGTCACCCATCATTTGCCCATCCACATAGAACGTAACTTCTCGCGACAGCAACTTCTCAGGCCAAACACTAGAACGATCGCCGGCTCCTCGACGTTGTCGTCTGGCATTAATTCCCAGCGTGCTCTGCGTATGCCGCCCTTCACGTCATAACATAATGTGGTCAGTAGCTGAGGAGCAGGCAAGCGGGAGGGTTTGAAGGAATTAACAAAATTCATTTGTGAAAAATATGCGCGACACTTAAACCTGCTTTTTTTTGTGCAGAGGAACGTACCCACCAAATTTTATTGACATCCGTTGACAAATTGCCGAAGTTGCCCTTTAAGTAGCATCTCCTTTTCTGTTTCTTGTGCGGTATCTTTTTTCAATGAAAAACACTTTCATCAACGCCGAACAGAAATTTGTTATTTCAATAGCAATTATATGGTCACTCCAGGCGCATTTCCGCCGTCGTCGTCGCCTTTACGTTGCGTATAAAGTCCGATGCGATAACATCGTGCCGCGTGCCGTATGCTGTGGGTGGGAGTGAAAGCGCGCGAGGGTAAGCCGAGGATAATGGCTTGATCTCGCGCACACAAGGGACGAAGGCGGGGAGGAAGCGCGCCGTCTTTCATCGCGCGCGAGGCACCGGGGACGTTCTACTTCGGCGGCGGCTGCGCATGGCGCGGAAGAGCGTGCCACAATACAACTCACGGACAGCCATCCGGACGTGGATAACCACTTCCTCCATCTTTGGGAGGCCCGTCGCATCCTCACAAAGAGATGGTGCCGACAAAAACACAACCGCAAACTCCGCATACGGATACTGGATCTCACCCAGAAAGCGGCCAAGTACGCTGCCCAGCTGGCCGACTCAAATTGGGTAGACCGATGCAATACTGCCGCTAGGCAAATGTCTGGCCGCAGTACATGGAGACTCTTCTACAGTCTCATCGACCCTGCTCAAACGCGATGCGACGCACAAAGACATCTACACCGAGCCTTTCACAATTTTCAAGGCTCCACAACACAACTACACCTCTTACTCCGGGACCGCTATCTCTGCACTCAACAGTACCAGCGGGGCCCCGAGTATCGGTACGCAGGAACTCGGAACTGGACTCTCCTTTCCACTTACACGACCTTCGCGCGGCTCTTGCCAGGATGAGGTAGGGCACGGCTCCCGGGTGAGACAAACTCACCGTCAAATTCCTAGCAAACCTACCCGATACTGCACACCAGTCGCTTCTCGAATACATCAATGTCATCTGGTCCGGAAAAACACCCCTCCCCCTAAATTGGAAAAAGTCTATAGTAACCTGTATACCGAAGGCCGCGAAACCCATCAACACTGATAAGCTTAGGCCCATTTCTTCCTGTGTGGGGAAGCTAATGGACACTATGGTCAGGGATCGTCTCTCCTCCTACCTGGAAGAGTGCAACATTTTCGCTGACTCCATGCACTGTTTCAGACCCAAGAAATCTGCGCAGGCCATACTCCCTTAGAACACCCCCATCCTCACTCCCTTAGAACACCCCCACAACGACAAAATCATTCTAGCGCTTGACCTTACGGGAGCCTTCGATAACGTCAAGCATGAAGTCATCCTGGCTCACCTTAGTGCCACTGTGGCGAAAGCTCCTTCACCTATATACTGAAGAGCTGCGTCAGTATATCCAAGATCAGAAATATGGCCCCCAATGGGCACGCGAGGCACACCACAGGGCGCTGTGTTGTCGCCTCTCCTCTTCAACTTAGCTGGTACAGTTCCCGGCCCGGCTGGATGCTGTCCCCGGGATAAAGCATGCGCTTTCTGCCGGCGACGTCACCCTGTGGGCAGTGACGTAGCCAGAAATTTCGTTTGGCGGGGGGGGGGGGGGGGGGGGGGGAGGGGGCTCACGTTGCAGCTCGGCCTCCCTCTTATAGAATTTGTTGAGGAATCAAATACATGAAAAATAACTGCATTGACATTGCCAAAGATACTGCAAACGAATTCTTGAACACTATGCACTGTCAATACAAGTAAAATATTCATTTTGTCGTAAAAAAATATACTCGCATGTCCCAAAAATTGAGCCCAAAATAACTGATATCAATACTTCCTTATTTTTTTTGTCTGGTTAATAAGTAAAGAAAATATCACGGGAACTTAAGAACTGTATCAGTTCGAAACCAGCAAAGCAGTGCGTGCCGATGATATCAAAAATGTAAAGGTCATGAAATGAACAAGCCGAGGACAAATATTTTTATGAAAGTTTCACATTCAAGAACCTTGTTTACGTTTTTGTAGATATGCAACAGCCAAGGAAAAATCACAATGATGCTGTCTTTTGTTCTAATGTATTGCGCAGGAGCAGTTGTCACCGGTCGTGTATTGTAATTGCACCGAAATTATAGTCGCTAGAAAGAACGTGTAAAATCAGGAGTTCTGCAAAATATACGAGTACATTAGCAATGCGAAGATACAATGGAATACACAAATGCGAAGATAGGGCAATAAAGGGCAATAAAGTGTCACTGGAAACAAAGTTCACTGCATGTATACACAAAACCTCGCAACAAGATATTTGAATATACGTATCAGTATCCAATAGATCTACGTACCTAAGAAAAAGTCACTGTATATAATGCGTCATGCAAGGCAAATAAACATGTTACGCAATCAAAGATTCGCAGATAACAGAATCCTAAGCCCGCCGCCAGCAATGCGCAGACAAGTGCGCAGTCGTATAAGCTTCTTTAAAATATTTGCGTGCTCTCCCATTCGGTCGTTGACGCAGCGCCCAGTTTGCCAAATGTAACACTTGCCACAGCTGAGAGGTATCAGATAAACTACTCCAGTGGAGCAATGCACATAACGCTTGACGTGCTGTACTGTACAGCCGTTTGTAGCGCCACCTGCCGGTGCAGAGACGGGCCAGCTTGTTCGGGGCGGGGAAGAGCACAGGTACTCCATACCTGTTCGCCATTTTCTTAAGGTTATGGCTAACCCTTTGAAGGTACGGTACCACTTGTGGTTTTTTTCGAGCATTACGCTCGACTTCATCATCCTCCTTAGGCTCTTTGTTGCCTTTCAGCTTCTGGAGGAGAGTTCTCCCCCACTGACATCAACACCGAGCGAGGGTAGCCGGCTTTTAAAAGCCGCTCAACCTGATTGTCAAAACTAACTTGATCCTATGATGACACGATTTTTTAAGCGCGGACCCCAGGCAGGTTATTGCAATCGCTCATTTTATAAGTTTCGAGTGGGCAGGATCGTATGGTAACAGCTCCTTTTTAAAAAAGCGCGTGCTGAGTTGCACCAACAAACATGTCGTTTTAAAAACCTCATATCTAAATCTAAAAAGTGCAGCACGTTGTCAACAGGAAACTCGTGGGTAAGAGATAGGCCATTGCCATGAAGATTAAAAAGGCTTAAAACCGTGGTAATTTCATCATTATCAGTTGAAGAACACTGTTCGTCCAAAAGGAGTTACAAATTGTCTACACATCTAAAAAGCTTTATCACATGCGTGTTATTAAAATAGCTGTCAAGGGTTATATCCATTTCAGAAAGGAATAGGTCCCATAGCAGAGGCGCTAGGCACGATCCATTACAGATGCCCTTCTTTTGTAAGTATAGTTGGTTGTCAACAAGAATAAAAGTACTTTTGAGATAGCCTTCCAATAAGGCCAGAAAATTGTCAGGGCTTAGACCAATTGCGTTTTGAAATACCGGTTCACCACGTGCATCGATGCGTGCTTTGATGCGAACGAACAATTCGCGATGCGGAATAGAGTAAAATAATACTTCTATATCTACAGAAAATCCAAAACCGTAGTTATGATTGACACACAAAAAAAAGATCTGATGATATCGTCGGAGTTAGTAACTACAAAAGGACCATCGACTTTGAGTTGCTTGAGGCAATTCAACGAAAATCGGCTTATCTCGAGCTGCCAAGTGCCACATTCACTAACTATGGTCCTTAAAGGGGTATCCGGCTTGTGCGTTTTTCCACTAAAAGCACAACGAGCGAGTCAGATTTGCTTTTTCTGGTGCTTTTCTGCAGGTTCTTTAGGTTGTTGTCTTCGCAGAAACGAAGAAAATCTCTCCTCACGCGGGATGTCCAGACTTTTCAGGGGACGATATTCTTGTTAATGGCAATTAATGCCCGTTTTTTCTTTAAGAGTACCTTTAGGCAAAACAACAAAGCCGCCATCTTTTTCTGCTTGTAGCAGACACAGGTCTTTCTGCTTGAAGTAGGTTACAATATGCTGAATTGAACACATTTTATCCCCACAATTGCGATTCGCAGCAGTTTTGCAATGACAATAGGCGCACTCAAGCAAACACCTTTCCCGCTGTTCCACTTCCGCTTTTGCTGCCATACTTCTATTCAATGTAGATAATTCATGCGCTGTTATTCTTGGTTTCATTTGGCCACCTAATGTGGCTACCGAAGGAATATCGAAGAAAACGTGAGACGCTTGGTCTACAGAGAATCATACGCATACTGCTCGGCAAGCTACACCCGCGAGACAAGACTGTCCGGAGAGGTTGCGCTCCAGTTAACGCGTTGCAATCCGTCGAGTTGCCACAGTGATCGTGGCGAGCGACAATTGTTTCTTTCTCTCGTCTGCCAGCCAAAAAGCGTCCAAAACTTTGCCAGGCCAAAATCCACTCGGCCAGAGAAAAACGAACGCTCACCGAAGTGCGCCGCTCGGTGGTCGGGGCAACACGAGAAAAGCGCATGCGGTCTGGCTGGCTCTGGCAGCCCGCGGGTAGCGAGAATAAGAAATTTGAAAAAGCTCAATGTGTCCTCACGAATAAAAGTCAAAGTAGAAATAAATAAATAAGAACGTAGTTTCCTTTACTGGCTTTAGTGTCTTCACATGGATGCTGTGGCGCAGGTGAAAAATATGTTGATATTCTTTGCTGTGTCAAAATGGCACTAACGAACCACTACAACGCTTCTTCTGATCTGACCTCGCTGCATGCTTTGTCAACTTGTCTGAAAGTGTGTTGATTTGGCTTGTCTCGTTGTGTGGTCCGACGTACGACTTCTGAATAGTCAATACACCTTTGGCGTCAAATGTTTATAACAACATTAAACCTACAAAGTTCCGGAAATGAAAATCTAAAGCAAGACTGTGGAATTGTCAGTGTACCTTTCGCATCAAAAGTTTATGAGAACTTTATACCCATAAAGATTCGGAATTGAAATCCATGCGCTCCGTAGATTCCGCAGCCTCCGCGAGGTGCCGCGACGAGCCCGCTCGCCATCGAAACGTCCCCGAATCTTTGTGCTCGGTTGGGGCTCCTTGCGTTATGTGACTCCAGGTGCATGGGCGTTGCCAGGAAATTCAGCCCGAGTTCGCAATGTTCGCGGCGAAATGTCTTTTTGAGCGTGAAAGACATAAAATCCAGAATGATTTTTAGCGTCGGGGGTTGTTTCGGTCGGCGGTGCATGACAGCACGAAAAAATTTCGGGGGGGGGGGGGGGCTTAAGCTCCATAAACCCCCTCCCCCCCCACCCGCCTGGCTATGCCCCTGGTCACGACCAATGGGGTTCCTGACTAGGGACTCCACCTAGTATTGTAAGGAAGCTGGCCCACTAGGTGCTCGTTTCCCGAACAACCTCTCTGTAAATAATTGTTTAATAAATCTTTTCCGCCACCACCACCGGGGAAGCGCTGCCGCGCAGGCCCTATTTCGAAAGCAACCAGCCAGGGCGCACCGAGTGCAGATAACTTGCCGGTGCGCGCGTGACACCATGCTTGTTAATTTATTTACTAAGCGAATGTTTACTAGCTGATAAAACTACTATCCTTACTTCGTATATAGCTGTCTAATAATTTGATATCTCTGTCGGTGCTTCGCTTTTCGGGCGAAACTGCGACTTTTTTGTGTCCACCGCAGGACGAAGGCTTCTCCCAGCGATCTCCAAATACCCAGCCTTGCGCTAGCTGATTCCAACTTGCGCCTGCAAATTTCCTTATTTCATCACCCCATCTAACTTTCTGCCGTCCTCCACTACGCTTTCCTCCCTTTGTCACCCATTCTGTAATGATAATGGTTCACAGGCTATCTACCCTACGCATTACATGGCCTGCCGACCTCAATTTTTTTCTCTTAAAGTCAACTAGACGCACACGCACATACCCTTGTATGCACGCGCATATACCCTACGGCAAAGAAAAAAATACTCATAGCTGGAGGTCTGAACTTGCCCGAGTTCAAAGTCAAAGTGTTTATTCAGACAACGTATGGTACAGTTGTACAGGGAATAGCTCAATCCGGATAGTGCGACAAGCGACATCATTACACACATGTTCATTTTTAATCTTTTATTCCAACTCGTACTCGAGGCTCTCTGACTTCGGTCCTAGATGTATTTTTTATCAGTGACCATTTTTTAGAGTCCCTTGAACATACAACTATTGGAAGGCTTGTATGACCATAAGATAGTTACGTGCTCCTTGCTATATCCGAATCCGCTTCACACAGAAGGCCCACAGAAATGTCTGCCCGCATTTAACATAGACGACGACGCTGCTATCATGGCACCCCCCATCTTGCTCATGAATATCCGAATTTTTCCGAATTTCCTCGCACGAATTAACACTTATGAATAAACATGGTGTGATAAAGATTTAAAGATAATGCTAGGTACCGTATAGATGTGTTCATTTTGAAGCTTAAAATCTATAAGAATGCACAACCTATACGTTTCGCGTGAAATAATCTATACGAAATTCAAAATAAAGCAGCCTAGAATGCCAGGAACGCGCGTTTATGTAGTAATATTGGCTCGGAAGTCTTATTGCTAACAAAATAAGGGCCATGATATTGTATCGATGCCTTCCACTTGATTATATGGCACTTTTATCATCCATCATTCACGGCCCGCTGGCCCCATTGAAAACGTGGGCGGAGCTTCGCTCTGACCACTGACAAAGCACAAACAGCACGAAAAGAAACAGCATCGGAAAACGCACAGCTACAAATTCACGCCCCCAGTGCTGTGATTAGGGCCGGGATTTTACCCGCGAACGGGGGTCACCAACTCTCAAGTTATTTCGTCATGTTCTCATCTTTCTTCTGTAGTCTTCCTCCCAGCTGGTCTCGCAGTTTCCAGCAGTGATCTGACGCGACACTGCCGCCTTTGCACACTCAGGCGGTATTTCAGGGACGGTTGCTGACAATCTGACCTAAAGCTGGCACGACAAATTGTCGTCTCTCTAGGAGCGCTGTCCCACGTCTACCTATCAAACCGGCGCCGCGGCGATTAGTCATGTGTTCGTCGCCGTCAAGGTCACCAAGCAGTTGAACGCGGCGGCCAGGCTGAAAAAAAAAGGGGGGGGGGCGGAAGAGGGGGCCACGACGCAGGAAATGTACATATAGACGCGGCCACCCGCCGCGCGCTGTCCGTGTCCGCCCGGCGCCACGTACACGACCCAACTCGACAACTATTAGTGTAGCCCGTGAGTGACAGTGGGCGGCGCCGATCTGCAGCGCGCTCCTCATCTGGCGGCAGTTAGCACCTGTCTGCACGCGGCCTACAGGCGTGGCGCTGGATGCCGCCATGGCGCCGCATAGACACTCTCCGTACGCTATTGTAGTCGGCACACAAAGCATGGCTTAAATGCGGCTCCGCGTCGCTTATTGTGGAAAAACGGCTGGGAATAATAAAAGACTTTCCTCGGGCGATTGTGAATGTTTGTCGCGTCACTTCATGCCCCATGGGTGGCCGGGTCCCTGCGTCTTTCCGGCCCAGGGTTTATGGCGCAAAGTAAACCACAACGGCAGGTAGCAGACATCACGCAGCTACACATGCGTATTTCTGTCGTCGCTACTTCGGGCCATTGATTTTCATTTAAGGTTGCACCTAGCAGGGGCTCAGGCTACACTTACTTCATTCGTAAGATCTGTTTGCGCATGCCAGGCCCTTCGCTATCACAGATTGACCGGCTCCCGTTATTACGTAGCGTTCTCACGTTCGAAAGGGGGCTCGTAAATCGTGGCCCGGATTAGAGTCTTTTCCTCTCGCATTCCGAGCCGAGACAGTAATAAATGGGTCACAAAACGGGCAGATTTCAGGAAGCACTCGAGTCGTTCCTTAGAAGATGTGCTGACAAGTGCTATCAGCTTTGTGAACTATCATTGCTTTCGTACGAAAGATGTATTTTTCATTGGACGACCCACGTCGCTAATATTATGACCGCCACCACAATTGGCCGGCGCCAGTCCTTTGACGAACCGCTTTATCACCGTGTGAACACCATGATCTGCTCGTGTGTGAACCGTATCCTCAGGATCGTCCATTTGCTTGCTTGACCCGATGGTTTGTATGACTCGGCGTTTTAATGTGGATTCACACGATGGGGCCGATTTTTTTTTTCGGTCCAAAGACGAATAAGCGTGATGTAGCTCACCGGCACCGAATGACAACGCGGTCTGTAGCCTGTCGTGTGAATCCACCTAAAGTCCCAACATTGGAGTCAGACAGACTTAATGAACTACAACTAACAATTCAACTCAATTCAATTAGATGCTTTATTTATCTTTAGATTAAAGAAAGGAGTAGTCACAAGAAGTTAATACATCGAGTAGCTTTTTGAACGAATATACCTCTTTGTTGCTGTATAACATATCACAATATTTCAGTACTGTATAGAGCAGCAGCTCACAAAGTAAACAGCGCAGATGGATCTTGCATGAATAATTAAAATAATTAAATAAAAAATTGACACACCAGCAACTGAATGAAATTTTAACGTTGAATGAAATATTAATGTTAAGAATAGAAAATAAGGATCGTTTAGCTTTCGCCCACAACAGCACAGCTAAGTTATAGTTTTTAATGCTGTTAGTCAATGCATACCAAAAACGTAATAAGAAAGAAGCGTATTTTTTTTTTACTGTGATTAGTTGTTAGTTTAGGCAAACAAGACTGCCCTGATGCTTGAATCACATCGTGTTCGCGTAGGAGCAAGCTCATACTGAAATGTTACAATGTGGAGAGAGGTTTGTGGGAGTTCGAGCGCTCCATTACAGTTGCGCGCGCCGTGGCATTTCGGAGAACATCCGCGTCCCTCGCCTCTCGCCATGTCGGGGTGGAGCGAGTCATAAAAATATATTATAGTTTCGACATAAGGGCGAAACAATGAATGCGATAGCAACATGTTAGAATATTACACGAAGTGTAAGACTCGTAGCTGCAGTGACAGTATGAATTGAAGTAAACGTAAGCTAAGTAAAGATGAGTTGTTGCGCTAGGGGAACTCTGTTTGAATCCAGCAATGGGACAATTTCATTTATCTCTATTAATGAAAGGTAACGTCTTTCTTAGCGACTTTACTACCACTTTTCCGTATCTGGTGTGTTTCAACCCCTTTCCTGGGCCGATCCCGGAGGTGCGAAGTGCCGTGCCAATAAGAGTACGTCATGTTAAAGTTTGAGCTCTGTTATTGTTTCACACATTTAATATTTAAGTCTGAGAAGATTTAAGATAAAAGGCGTGCACTGTCGCACTGTCTGTGTTTTGTTTCATGGCATTTCTTAGCGGGCTGACATTCTCAAAATTCTGAGGAATAATTATGTCAAGAACGTATGACCTGTTATGAGCTACATTAGTGATAGAATGGTGCGGAAATATAACCCGCATATACTGCATGTATTAAAGCATGCCGTGGTGTATAGCATACATACACCTAAATATATACGGAACCTCACAGCAGCGCCTACGGGGGCGACGACGGCGAAAATTCGCTTGGACTGTCCATATAATTGCTATCGTAATAAAACACTGTCACTTAGCCGGCCGGAAGCCCCGTCCTCGATGGTTTAGTCTCCCATCCCGTTGGCTAGATCTCGGGCGGGATTTGAGCTTGCGGTTGGCATGGGTGCACGTGCGCGTCGCGCGCGACAGACGGGACCGGGAGCTCGATGAATGAATGACCGAATGAATGAAACTGTATTTGAAGATGTCGGAAGGTGCGTACGTGTTTTACTTCGGCTCGTCGGGGTCCCGCGGCCTCGGCAAGCGCGTGCACTCTTATGTCGCCTGGGTGTCCTCAGACAGCGCCTTCCGTTCATGCTCTTCCCCACTCCCACATCCCCCTGTTCCTCTATGCTGCTTGTCTAGCTTTGTACTTCCTAGCTCTGTTGTGGGCTGCGCGATGGCATGCGCTGGTCGAAGGATGTCTATGCAGCCGCTCTAGACTATAGTCTTTACCTCTGCCGGGGTACGCCGTTCGCCGGCACCGCCAAGCATTTGGCCATGTTATATAATAATTTGGCTCTGATATTCGATTGCACTGTAAAAAATTGTTTTGTAATGAAACACAGAATAATAAAATATCCTGTTCTTTCCCGAGAACTATGGTGTCTCCCTTGCAGCGTGCGCGGTCTCTGGGGCCGGCCGGCCGCGCAGCAACGCGTCGGCACACGGAGCAGGCGCTGACGGACGCGGCGCCCAGTGTGTAGGCTCGAAGTGCTCGAACCCTCGGTGGTCGTTCGGCGCGGGATTAGAGCGTGCGCGCTGTGAGCGGAGTGTGGGACCTCAGGTTGGATGCGTGAAAATTCTGACAATGAAAAAGAGTCCGTTCAGTGGGCCAAAGCATTAGAGAGTTTCAGATTAGGGGACGCAAGCGGCTTGCGTACGCAAGAACTAGGAACCGCGGTACTGCGCATGCGCAGACCCCTACCTCTGGGTCTGCGCATACGCAGTACCATCGCCCCTAGTTCTTGCGTACGCAAGCCGCTTGCGTTCCCTAGCCTAAAGCTCTCTATTATAACGCACGCACGCAAATGATAAGTGGTCGCAAAGGATGTCAAGAGCGTCCACAGGGCTCCTCGAGATATTTTTGCTAGTGAGTAACTAAAAAGAAAGAAGCGAGTTAAATTTATGTTAGCGGTGCCCTATGATGGGAGATGCGAAAATAGCACAAGTTGTTTCTTCCGCGTGAATGTGTTGAAATTTTTTGAGCGATGCCCACAGAGAGTTGTATGTATAGGATCTCGGCGTTTGTGAGCATCTGACCGCGGAAAGGGTGAAAGGACACACTGCCTGTACTGAATGCATGGAGCAAGCAAAAACTAAGGAGAGGCCCTGGCGTTACTTTTAGTGAAGCTCAGTGACTCCGGAAGTTGGTGTTACTCAGCCATCTTGTTGGGGCAGGAAGGAAGGAAGGAAATCAACTTTATTCGAGGTCCTGCAGGCCACGAGAGCTTTGGGCTCTCATGGAGTGGGCGTCTCCCACGACGGAACCGGGAGGTTGAGTTTCCTGGCGGCGTCGTGGACCTGCTGGACGGCCCAGAGTTGGGGAGCGAGTTCTTCGCTCCGGATTGCTTCTTCAAACTTGCGCTTGTCCTGTTCGTAGTTTATGTGAGCTTGCGAGCATGGCCAGAGTAAATGATATACGTTAAGGGATCTATTGCAATTGGTGCAATAAGACTTGTCGTAGAGCTCAGGCATGTAATGGTGTAGTCTGTTTTGCGTGGGGTATGTGTCTGTTTGTAGCATTCTGAGTGTAACCGCTTGAGCTCGAGTGAGCGTGCGGTGTGGCGTGCTATACTCTCTACGTTGTAGGTAGTAGTGTTTAGTTATTTCATTGTATGTAGTGGGGGCGTCCTTGTTCTCCGAGTGGTCGGGTGAAGCAGCACGGTCTGTAAGCGCGCGCGCAGCCTCGTGTGCCGCCTCGTTAAGGTTGGGGACGTCGCCAATCTTTGGTCATAAGTGTGCCGGGAACCAGTATATGAGGTGTTTCTTAATCTCTTTCTTTGTAACAATTCTGAGACCCTGTGCGCAGACCGTGCCCTTTTGGAAAGCTCTGATAATGACTATGGAGTCGCTGTAGATATGGTAAAGATTGTCGTCGGTGAGCGCAACAGTGATCGCAACCTGTTCGGCCTGTTCAGGCTTCCTTGCGATTACCGTGGCTGCATGTCTTGTGGATCCGCGGCCATCCACAACCGCCACTGCGAAAGCTTTGTTTCCCGCGTATGCAGCCGCGTCCACAAAAGCTGAGCGTTCGCGGCTCGCCAAGGCTTGGTTAAGGAGGAATTGTCCTCTCGCTTGTCGTCTGCCCTTGTTATTTTCGGGGTGTACATCTCTGGGCACAGGTCGTACTGTGATCTTGGCACGGATGTCCCGTGGGAGGTCCGCAAAGTCTTTTTCTATGTTTCCTTGAGCAAAGCCTAGCTTCCCTAGGATCGTGCGCCCCGGAGGCGTCGTCGAAAGCCTAGCAAGCTGGGCGCGCTGCTGGGCTTCGGCAATTTCTTCCAGGGTGATGTGCATGCCCAGCTGCTCCAGCTTCTCGTTGCTGGTGCTGGTCGGAATGCCGAGGGCTTGCTTGGTGACCTTTCTGATTTGGGCATTCAGACTGTCTCTTTCGGATCGTGTCCGATTGAGCAATTGCCGCAACGTATGCGAAGTGACAGGTGACGAACGCGTGTGTGAGTTTGATGAGATTATGTTCCTTCGTGCCCCTGTGTCTACTTGCAATTCTTCTGATGAGCCCGATAGCGTTGTTGGTCTTGGTGATGAGCTTCTGAACCGTAGAGGCATTGACGTCTTTAGTCTCTTCGATCATACCCAGGACTCTGATTTTGTCGACGCACGGTATTGCGTGTCCCGAATTGGTTCGTACGGTAATTTCTTGATTATAATCGAAGTCTGACGAGTATGGCCTGCGGCCCTTCTGCGTGGGTCTGCGTATGAGCAGCTCCGACTTGGTAGGCGAGCATCTGAGTCCTGTGGGAATTAGAAGTTCTTCTACGGTATTCACTGCTTCTTGCAAGATGTCCTGCACCATGCCCGGGGTTAGATTCTCCAAGCAATGACGTCACGTTCCCGGCGCTGGACCTGCTGCGGCTCGTACTGCGGAATCCCATGGTGAACAGCCACGGCCGTGGCCCACACGCAAAGATTTGACTTTGTCCAATACGAAAATTGAGTTGAACTACGTTCAAAACCGACTTGGCCCACCCACAAAATTTCGGTGGCCTACCCCTAGAATTGACTTTGCCCATTTCGAGCACATTACTACCAAGCGAAAAGTATAGCTGTGTACAAGTTGAGTAGTGTCTCCTGAATCCATGCTGATATTTAGTTAAAAAAATTGTTAGTTTCGACGAAGTTTGATATGTGATAGTGAATTATGCTTTCAAGTAGTTTACAAGCAGTCGATGTTTGTGAGATTGCGTAGTAGTTCTTGACAATCGCTTGTCTACATTTTCGTGAAGCGGTTTCACTCTGGCAGTTTCCCAGTCTCTCGGAATTTCACCTTCACCTACGGACCTTGCAAATAATACGGATCTTGTATGCCTTGTAGTTGCCGCGTATGCCACTCATACTATATCGGTGCCTATAAAGTGAAAATTCATAATTTTTTGAGCTGTTTGTCGACTGACAGTTACCAGCATCTACAAAGTGCTGCATGCCAGGTTGTAACCACACCTGCTACTTAATTTGCAACCTCAATTGCACTCTGAATTAGGATATCTATGTAGTCTAGCTCTGCATAGTTTACATTTTGGGCTTTAAAGAGAAGAAGTGTGACTGTGTTCAATGAACATGAATAGGTATACTCTGCCCGTTACAGCTCTTGATTTCCAGCTGCAAACCCATCTATTTGACTTGACGAAAAATAACAGCGCTAACACATGCAATCACAAAAGAACAAGGACGAGACACAAGCGCTGTTGCGCTTGTGTAGCGCTTGTGTCCTTATCACGTCTGCTCTTGAAGAGCAGTTGCTGATCACTCCTAGCAGGCGGGATCGGTAAGCGTGGAGAAATATCACGCTTAGATTAAGCGTGTACAAAAACTGCAAACGCAGGCTTAGATAATTGTGGATTTTTTTAGAGTGTATGATGGCATGGAGTGGAGAGTTTACCAGAATGCGGAAAATCAACTTAAGGTATGCAAATAATAATTGTCCCCGACGGTATTTCAGAAACGCCTCTTCAGCCAATTTTTATGCCACGGTTGACCGGCGAGGATGCAAAAGAAGCGCAAGAGTCGGAAAGCGCTTCTCTTCAGCGATTTTTGTAAATTGTCTGGGAAAACTGAGCATATACGTCCCGTAAAAGACGACTACTGATTATTTTAAATCGTGTCGCGAAGTAACAACCCGCCGACAAAGGAAGAATGAAGCATTAATTTAAAATAGCCTCCATATGAACACCCGATCGCTCCCCGGTTGTCTATTGTAAGTGCATCACAAATTTTTACCCACGCATCTTATAAGTATACAATAATAAAATCGGCAAACGAAAGCTCTACGTGCGCTCGTCATCAGTCGCTTATTGACTTTTATATCAGGAGCCAAATTAGTAAAGCTTTTCGTCTGTAAGAACTATTTGCCGTTGGACGGCAGCCTACGCTAATAATGTGTCCAACATGACGACAGGCTGTTGTCTGACGAACAGTGCTAGAGAAAAAGTTTTTTTTATTTATTTATGTATTTATTCATACTGCAGGCCAACATACTGGCCCATGCAGGAAGAGCAATACCGTTGACAAGGTAATGACAATGCAAGAAAGACAATAATATATATATATATATATATACACACGTTACAAAAATCAAAAGGCTTGCCTTAGCACAGTAACTACAACAAAAAGAATCGCACATTTGAATTTACCTGTGGATAAAAAATGCTGTGCCAAACAACAATCGGGCACTAAACATAACAAAATACAAAAAAATTCACATAAAAAAACGAGGAAAATAGCGAGAAATACTGCTTATGGTTGTGTTTTTTTATGTGACAAATAGTTTTCCAACTCATTTGTGAAGTTCCCTGATTGAAGTACATCAACAGGGAGAGAATTGCATTCGTTTATAGTACGCGGATAAAAACTATTGTTGTGAATATGGGCCCACGAGGCGACCAGGAGATAGAGGTTACGCATACGCGAGGCAAAAACGTGAGAAGAAGAAATGCAACAGCAGAACGGTTGGCAGGATTCCGCGTAATTGCGCTGTTCGACGGCACACAAAGAAGTGCAAAGCTGAGAAACAGCCTCTGGCGCAATATTAAACTCAAATTCCTCCTCACCTATTCAAATGTGTCCACCGCTGACGTAAATTCCGTTACAAGTATTGACAGAAAGTTGGTGAACTGGCAGAAGAGCGCGCGCACAAAAAAGGTCCTGCAACGATATGCACACCCAGTGCGCGAACTGACCTGTTCCTCGAAGGGATTACGGTTCTACAGCTTTTCCTACGCAGCTCAGTACGGAAGCGGCGGGGGAGTACGTCGACTGACACGCAGAATGAAGGTGCCTCCGGGAGAGACGGCTTGCTCGTCAAGTGAGCCGGAAGGGTTGAGAAGGGAAGGAGTGGGGCCTAACTGAGAACAGGCCGTAGTTTATCCGGTCATTTGGGAGGATAAGAGCACTGCTTCGGTAGCCGCGTTTGTCGCCTTTGCGGGGCTATAGACACACAAGGCGACTGCGTGTGTGGTGCTGATCAGGTTACTGTTGTGATACCTTACCTGGAAACGGTCAGGGTGCCGCTGCGAGACGAGCCGGGGGGGGGGGGGGGGGGCTCCTGCGGGTACAAAGACGCACAGCAGCATCTCGACACCAGCGGTGGGCAGCGGAACACGTGTTTTCAAAAACACTATCACTTTCGACGGCCCTTCTCGAAAGTGTCATGTTTCTTGACGAAAGTAAAGCGTATCAGGTGCTTTACACGTGCGGATAGAGAAGATGACTTTGTTGTTTTTAATTCTTATTGCAAGCAATTTACTAAGGTCCCATAGCTGGTGGAATTGATTAGGGCACTATAAATATTAAATCGGCATCATTTTTTGTGATTTCTAATTTACTACATTGGACACTCGTGTGTTGTTCGTTCCGGGTTACAATTCATTCATTCATTCATTCATTCATTCATTCATTCATTCATTCATTCATTCATTCACTGAAGAATACTGCTGCTCTCCTGAGAGATCATCACAAGAAAGGGGGTACAACAAAGTATGTATAAAAAGCAGATCCCAAAGAAATAGCAGCAACTCAACATAAGCTGGTAGAGAGAGAGAGAGAGAGAGAGAGAGAGAGAGAGAGAGAGAGAGAGAGAGAGAGAGAGAGAGAGAGAGAGAGAGAGAGAGGCCCCACCATCTAAGGACAGTGTCGGCAGGCTGTAAGATATAATAATCGATAAGGATGGTAACTGGGTCTCTTCTTGAGCGTTTAGATGCCAGAAAAAGCAAGAGGGCGGAGTAGTTTGACAGGTGCCACTCTGAAATTCTGTGCACCGCTCATGCCTCCTTTCATCAATATAATGTACCCAAGGTCATTGACCACAGGCTACCGTCCAAACGAATGGCAGATGGCATGCGTTCCAATGCATAAATCAGTACCACTGAAATCGGGCGCATATTCACAATAAACTTATTACGTTCAGAACTGTTCGTAAGAGCAGACGCCAGCCAATCGTGAGGTCGGACGTATTGTTAGCGAAGGCGGCCGGTTTGTACATGGCAAACGGCGCTTACGAACGAAAAGCACTTATGTAACGATCCTTTTAATTTTCGATTCTTTTGGCCCTCTTTTATTGGCTGGCAAGACGGCACTTCTACGTTAACGTCGGTGTAAATATACTGGACAGGGGGAATGAGCCTGTAAGTGGAAACGTACGTTTTGCTTCCAGATTTTGGTAATGCAAGATGAAGTGTTTCACATACTATTCTGAGCGTATATGTTGAGAAATATATTAAATATGTTATACGGCCCAACTCCTGACTCCTTCGACTGCACGGGGTAACGTGTGGAACGTTTCCGTTGAGCGCGGGGAGAGTTAGCTAGGCCTCGTATTTCGCTATTTTCTTAAGCGCTTAACTTTGCATTTAAAATGTGACCGTCATCCAGGGGTATCGTGCCTTTTTTGCTTTTTTTGTTACACATATTTATTTATACAGGAAATGACAATGTTTTTTTTTAATCCAAGCCTTAATTAGGGGCATAGCAGCCAGAGGGGAGAGGGGGAGGAACACTGATCACGTGAACGCGGGGAGAGTTAGCTAGGCCTCGCATTTGGCAATTTTCTTAGGTGCTTAACTTTACATTTATAGTGTGACCGTCACACAAAGGTACCGTGTTATTCTTTTTTTTTTTTGCTTTTTCTGTTACACATACTTCGCATTTATAGTGTGACCGTCATCCAGGGGTATCGTACTTTTTTTTGCTTTTTTGTTACACATATTTATTTATACAGAAAATGACCATGTTTTTTTTTAGTCCAAGCCTTAATTAGGGCCATAGCAGCCAGAGGGGAGAGGGGGAGGCACACTGATCACGTGAGCGCGGGGAGAGTTAGCTAGGCGACGCATTTCGCAATTTTCTTAGGCGCTTAACTTTGCATTTATAGTGTGACCGTCATCCAGGGGTATCGGGCTATTTCTTTCTTTTTTGCCTTTTCTGTTACACATAGTTATTTATACAAAAAATGATGACGTTTTGTTAAAAATCCAAGCCTTAATCAGGGGCGTAGCCAAAAGGGGGGGGGGGGAGGCACACCGGGCCCGTTCAGCCCTCTTTCCACCTCGAAATTTCAGTGTATGGTCATTTGACATAAAACGACGTGCGACAACACTCGCCAGCTCCATCTTCCCTCCCCCAGTCAACTTCGTGCCCCCCTTCCCCTCCACCAGAAAAGAATTCCTGGCCACGCCACTAGTCTTTATAACTGTATACAGAAAGTGACCGCTCGAGGCAAAGTGGCTCGAGCAGCAGGTCGCGCGGCAATTCTTCCTGTATTCGCGGCCTTCTTTCATGCTCAGAAAACACTCTTATGTAGCACGTATTGAGCAACAGAAAGGTGTATAAGGCGTTTTTCATGTTGCTCTACAATTTTCTCATTGACACTTTTCATCGAACTATCATATCTGAGGAGCTGATGAATTAATTAAGACTAATTATTTAATTAGGCGGAATGAAAAAAATATAATTTGAGTAACTCCAAGCGACGGCAAACAACATCACCTTGGTTCTGTCCCGCTACGTGGCATACGCATATTTTTAAACCATGGCTAAAGTTAGCTGGGACACCCGGTATGTGTTCCAGTTTCTCAACTACCACAGTTATCACTTTAGGGATCAGTGGTTCACCCACTGCAACACAGATAACTAATTGATCGTTCAGTCGATGTCGCAAAGGGTTGTTCAATTCCGATGACGTCAATATCAGCCGAGGGGCTTTGACAGACGCAACCCACGAGGATCCAATATGAACCGAAATGCCGTTTACAAAGTACAATGTGCTCTCTACTCCCGGTCGCTGCTAAATAAAGACTGATATGGCACTTCTTATTACTATTTCATCTGTCGCTTTCACCGGTACAACCATACAAGATAGAAAAAACAAAAAGAAAAAAAAGCATGGTACAACTGGGATAGTGACGAGTTACAAGTTCAACACGTAAAGACACTACATCAAATATATGCACATAAACACCAACTATTTTAAAGATATAACCTAAGAGAACGTACAAACGACATCGTGAATATAGCCATCACATCGTGCAATATGCCACAGAATACATAGGAAATAGTAACATACTTGGCGTAAACATATTTTGTCAGTGATATGAGAGTAATTAAACACTAAGGAGTTACAAAAATAATTCTACAAGTTCGGGAGTAGTATGATAACATTAACACTTGTGAAATCGTTTTCGTGATGAATTGATTGATTAATCGGGGATTTTTTTTGGCGCAAGGGCCAGTTGGTGGCCAAAGAGCACCAATTTTTTCCCTGGTAAACTCTGACAATGAATCTGTATTGGTAACAGAAGGATCGAGCTGATTCCGTTCCATAATCGCAAGGGGAAAGAAGGAATACTTAAATGGTTATTATTGCAGAGGTATTCTATAAGCCCATGTTTATGTTTGTGTCTTGTAGCTCTTGTTTGCGAATGAGATGTAGCTTGATGTATCGATCTTCTGGTGATAGTGTAGTATCTGAAACAGAAACTTCAGCCGGGAATGCTTTCCTCTGGTCGTCAATGTGGCAAGACCTCAAGAAGTTAGCAGAGCGCAGGGTGAATCAGTAGTCCTGTACTTGTTACCTATAAATCTAACCACCTTTCTTTGCGCATGTTCTAGTTTTGTTGTATTAGTTGCTGTATGAGGAAACAATATATTGCGTTTCCATATTCTAAAACTGGCCTAATGAATTATTTGTAAGCCAGAAGCTTAACGGACACAGGGGCATGTCGGAGGCAACTTTTAAGAAAGAAGGGCTTTCGCAATGCAGTTGAAGTTAGCTTAGATATGTGAGTGTTCCAAGCGAGGTCAGAGGTTTATGTTACTTATGTTAGAGTTACTTATGTTCGGAAACTCATGTTCGGAAAATAAAGGCAAGACCGGTCGATCGTTGACCCGCCGTGGTGGCGTTGCGCTGCTGAGTCCGAGGGCGCGGAATCAAATCCCGGCCGCGGCAGTCGCATTTTGATGGAAGCGAAATGCAAAAACGCCCATGTACCACGCATTCGGTGCACTTTAAATAACTCCCGGTGACCGAAATCAATCCGGAGTCTTCCACTACGATGTGTCACATGATCAGATCATTGTTTTGGCACATAAAACCCCACGAGTGAATTTAATTAAAGTGCGACCGTATAAAAGATGCCTGCTTTGCATTGTTTCCCAATCCCTGGACAGGAACGCATGTGTGCACGTGTCTTGCAATATGGTCGCACGTAACAGCGATCCACGAAGTGTCAAGTCACTGAGCCGACAACGAGACAACGTGATTCTCGCACAGAAAGGCGAGGAGTACGCGACTCGATTGAGCATGGCGGCACACCGCGAGCGCATATAGTGTGTCCATTATCAAAAGCACACGTAGCGCATTGTTCTTCTCGGTGACGTGCGTGCTCGCGAGAGAGACCTCTTCCCCCGTCTTGAAGAGAGAGTAAAATGAGCTCTGCCGTATAGGGCCGCCGTCCTCAAGGCTGCGAGGGAGGCCGTTCCTTTTGTACGCTTGCCTGGTGCGGAGACCACCCAACGCCACCTAAGCAGTGGCTCCCCGTGATGGCCACTGGCAAAGCAGAGGCGAAGCTCTTGGGCGCTGTTTGCGGCTTTCCGTATGCTGGTTCAGTTGCTTCCAGATGTGTCAGCCGGCGAACTGCCACCACCTGTACGTCGCGGTTCCGCCTGGGCCAATGTGGCGCCACGGACCTGTTCACTTGGCTGTGTGATCCCAAGGGCGCATCATTCGCGCGTCAGGTCGCTGCGCGAGCTCGAGCTGGAGCGCCGTCATGGGAATCGTAACTTACGTGCTCTCGATACTCACCTTCCTCGTGCTCAACACGTGCTCGTGCTCCTGGTAAGCGTAACATTGAGCTTTGGTCTTTCTTTTTCTTCAATGGTCTCGACACTTGTGCTACAGCATGCTCTGTCTTCATGTTTCATCAGGTGGTTGAGCTTTAGCAGCTGGTGCGACGAAAATAACGGTCTTGAAAAGGTGAAAGCCGCATGAGAAAACAAATTCAATGAAAATTCGCATATTTGCTTTCAATGAAAAAGAACGGTCTCTGTAAAAGTCTAAACATTTACTCATACTGGCGGCAACGCGGAATTTGATTGATTACGAAAACCCTTTCGGCACGTATATGGAGAAGTGTAGATATGGCAAAAAGATGTATCGTATCGATTCGCCAGTATGTCATGGCGTAATCTAAAACAGGCATAAACGAAACTTACTAAAATTGGCTTATCCGGAGTCTAAAACTTCCCCTGTATAGCCCTAGTGCATATTCGCGAAAGAGCAGCTATGAGGGTGGGAGTGCAATGCTGACTGACGAGACCTGCCACTTTAGCATATAGACTATATACGGGAGTACAAACGTAAGCAGTTTGGTCGTGGAAGCCGGTTATCTCAATCCAAGCAGCATTGTAGTGTAAGCTGTGCTCCGGCTAGCCACTGTACTCCGGCTAAGCATCGTAACTTGTGCTCTCGTTTTCTTCTTTCCTCTTTTCTTTTCTGTATTTTAGTGCAACCTTTTTACAGCCAAGGTGTCCCGATACGTGGGCCGATCCCAAAGATAGTGCAATGCCGGGCCGACCCGCGGCGGAGATGAAGCAGGTGCTAAGTATAAACCCCATGCAAGCGATCTTGCTCGCGACAGCGACAAACGACGCGATGGAGATGGCTGTCGCGTTCGCTCGTCGCCTACAAGTCGTACCCCATGCGAGCGACGACTTCGAGCGACGTCGCCCCAGTGTTGCCGGTATGAGCGCAACAATATAGGCGCCGAAACTAGCGTGACGCGCGCTTTATTAAATTAAGTTGGTGTGTTTTACTGTAAAAAGCAGCACAAAATATTTCTGAGAGTCTTACAGTAGGTTCTTATCCTTGCACTATAAGAATTCAATCGCTTGCTCGTTCCGTGCCACAATCGGTAGTACTTCAGTGATGTACATCCAGTTCCGGCTTCGCGCTATTGGCTAGTCGCTCATAGCATTTCCGGGCGACGAGCGACGAATCCTAGATTTGCAGAACCGAGCGATCGCGCGACAAGACCGAACTATCTGTTCAAGCGACGGTCCGATCCGTCGCTCGAAGCCGTCGCTCGTTGCTGTCGCGCCAAAATCGCGCTCATTGGGTTTAGCCTTAAGCACTCCCCATACGTGGGCCGATACCGAAGATATATATAGTGAAATGCCGGACCGACCAGCGGCGGACGTGCAGTTCGCCATCAAGGGCCCACATGCACAGCTTCGCTGGTCATCCTTCTTCACAGAGTGGAAGGGCACTGAGTTTTTATTATTACTTTTATTATTTTGCGATTCTTGATGAAAAAATTATAAAACAAGACCCCTAGCGACGTATCCACTCTCTTGCGCTATTAACATGTCGCACGCTCTGTTCTCTTCTTACTTCGTGCAAATCAGACGGCTGCCCAACACTGCCTCTAACAGGTTGCTTCGTGCTATCAGCTCAAGTAACGCTCGACAAATTCCCACATTGGACCGCTTTATGCGGTGCGCGATTCGTTACCACGAAGCGTGCCGGCCAAAGTTCCATGTGCGCACGCACGTCTTTCTCAGAGCTTGCGCACGTGGAATCTCGAGGAGTCGATCGTTGTAGCAGAACGGAGGCTGAATTTACAAAACTTCTGGGCCCGTATTGCCAAAACCTCTCTTACGCTGAAATTGTTCGATTCAAGTCATTCGGAATGACGGACATGTTATTAGCAAAGGAGGCTGGCCAGCGGGAAACAGCACTTGTCAGTGATTTCTCGCCTTCGATAATGATATGCGAACTGTATTGTTGCGAAGCACTCGATAGCGTATCGATTTCGTTGTAAACATGAACCCCGATGTTTTAGTACGCGGTCCCACCTGGTCCCATAATCGCACTTGCACGCGGCTTGACCCGTGCCCTAGGCCACGTGCTCGTGTGAAGTGAGACCTTGCCAGTGCACATCGCGGTATAACCTATTGCTGGTGATCGCGGTATAACCTATAGCCTGTTATATTGGCCTTCCTGGTGAGCGATAGTTGAAGATGGGGCCTAGTGTTCAGCATCTAAAACGTTTTGAGAAAACAGAATAACGTGGTAGAGAGGTGTCTTCATCATCAGCCTGGTTACGCCCACTGCAGGGCAAAGGCCTCTCCCATACTTCTCCAACAACCCCGGTCATGTACTAATTGTGGCCATGCCGTCCCTGCAAACTTCTTAATCTCATCCGCCCACCTAACTTTCTGCCGCCCCCTGCTACGCTTCCCTTCCATTGGGATCCAGTCCGTAACCCTTAATGACCATCGGTTATCTTCCCTCCTCATTACATGTCCTGCCCATGCCCATTTCTTTTTCTTGATTTCAACTAAGATGTCATTAACTCGCGTTTGTTCCCTCACCCAATCTGCTCTTTTCTTATCCCTTAACGTTACACCCATCATTCTTCTTTCCATAGCTCGTTGCGTCGTCCTCAATTTGAGTAGAACCCTTTTCGTAAGCCTCCAGGTTTCTGCCCCGTAGGTGAGTACTGGCAGGCATTCTCAGATCATGAACAGCAGGTTGCCATTATCCCTCAAGAGAAAAAGAGAGGTGTGCACGTAGTTATTTAGCGCGATGCCACTGTATTTTTGTTTCCTATTTTGAACCGCGCATGTTCCCTTGTACACGTTGGACAAGGAATCGCGCCAACCTTTGCATGTTTGTGTCAAGGTTGCGACGACCCCTTGACATCGTGTAATGCTCAATGCTCAGTATTATGCTAATTTTGCTTGCTTCTTTTATTGTTGTATCAGTTTCTATGCTTCATCTGATTGCCACATTTCTGTATTGTAGTATAAATACCGGTGAATTTTCAAGTGAATGTACCGTTGTGATTAGCACTCGTCTATTCCATTCTTTCGTCTATGTCTTTCCACATTATATAATTCTAGACATGCTGGCAAAGTGCTTAGACACGGCCTATATATGTCGAGGCCACTGCATATTAGAGTCGGTGCTTCTGCCATCCGGTCAAGGTTGTCAAACTGCCATGCATGCAGCATGGTTTTTCTTCTTCATACACTTCCAATACTTCGTTTACGCGTTCCATGAGCACTGAAATACCGACTCTGTTTAGTTTTATACTACGCTGTCCAACTGAACTCATGGTATTATCGTGTGCATGTTGTTACATTTGCCATTTCAGTGAGGACACAGTGCAAATATCTTTACAGCCAAGATAGAGATAAATATTTGGAATGCGTGCAACTAGTCGAGGCGGCTAAAACAATTTTCCAAGCATGCGGAAGGAATATAAATCACGCCCATGGCCGCATTGGTGACGTGACAGGCTCCGGGCATGGGTCGGCCTCTTCTCGGTTTATCGCTCAGGCTTTCGACGATAATTTTTTATTCTGCGTATTAACTTTCGGCACCAATTGTGACGGACATGTGCGATAATACATTTATTAGTGAACACTTGTCAATAGGGTGACATCGTCAAATGTGAACTTTTCTAGCGTTTGACAGTGTCACAGATCTTATCGTAAAAGTTTGTGCGTGGTTGTCGCTGTCGTTACGGTGCATATGTCTGGTGACAACGACAAAGTAGAGAACCACAGATCGGTATCACCTCTTTAGTGGTTTAATGTAAGCAACTGTGCTTTCATTTTAAACACTCAAACTAACTACAGTAACACATGGATTTATGCATGGGCGATCTTCAAAAAGCAACCTCCTGTCTTTTCTAAATGATGTTGCATCGGTTGTTGCCGGACGTGGCTCAAGTAGAGTGTGCTTACTTTGATTTTTCAAAGGCTTTTATATGATTATACATACGTCTCTCGTACAAGAGCTAAATATGTACGGCGTTAGTGCTTCTCTTTGTTTGCTTATTTTTTAAGTACTAGCTGTATCAAAGTAATACATTTGTTCGTATATAAGGGATGTTTATCGGAACCATATACAGGCTGTTTCTACGAAGATATTAAAGTAATACTTAAAAAAATGCTGTTCCGAAATAAAAGGGCGGTTTCTTCGGAGGCATGCCGTCATCGATGCCGAACAAGGCTTGACGGGTGATCAGTTGGTAATCAATTAGATGCTAATTAGTTGGTAATAATAAGTTGATACTTAGTTGATTAGAGGCTGGTTAGTTGGTAATCAACAAAAATCAATTAATCAACTTTCAATTTCAGCGGGCTCGTCATCATTGGGAAATTGGAGCAAACTCTCCCCATGCAACCCATATCGACTCTTTGGTCTGGAAAATGCGCTTACCCGCGGAACTGCGACACGACAAATTTCGGTTATTAGAATGCGCGAAACCGAAGCTCGGAGGCTGCAGCGAGCACATGTGTAAAGCCGCGCCCCTCGAAGCGACGTTCTGCTTACGTCACCTAGCTGCGAGCAGCCGTCGCGCTGCGGCTCCGTGCTCCGCGCTGTCGCAGCGCACAATAAGCGCAATACAAATTTCATATATCTCCCGCAAGTGGCGTAGTTACTATGGCTTCACGCTACTGAAGCGCGGGATCGAATCCCGCCCGGCGCGGCCGCCTTTCGATGGGGGTGAAATGCAAAAAAGCCCGTGCATTGAGCGTGCACGTCACTGTGCATTGGATGCCATCCGGAGTCCCTCACTACGTCGCGACTCATAATCAGATCGTGGTTTTGGCACGTCAAACCCCAACATCTATTTATCTTACTATATATTGCGCGCTTTTTCATATGTTTAACGATAATGTCCATCGTGCCCCCATGTTGCCGTGTGCCCTGTTTGGCTCTCATTTTTGTCTTACACCCGACAGCAAGTTACCTCCGCTAAGTGACATTTCTGTCAGGTTATTTTTCTATTGCATTCAAATTCACGTTTTGTACCATTTGGTAATGTAATCTGAATGAAGCGGTAAAATATTGTATGCGGAATTAATGCGCGAGGGATTGAGCGTAACTTATTCCTGGCATATTTTATTCTCTTGCAGGTCCCTAGAGAACCATGTGTTGTCTGGATCAAGGGTACGTTGCACGCCGATGCTTGCGAATTCCACAGCTAGTGTTCTTGTCCTGTTTTGTAGTCTTGTGCGCATGCTTTATTCTAAAGACAGACTCTAGCTTCTTTACTCGGGACACGTTTGTCCGGCGACGAGGAGGCTTGGGTTTTAACTAAGTAGTCAAATAGGTCTATCTATGCAGATCCCATCACATGTATACACAGAATGATGGAGTGGTGCGCTCCGAAGTGTGTTTGCGCCGTCTATCAAAGTCGAATGGTTCGCGATGGATTGGTATAGCAAAGCGACCACCACACTGGGTGTATCTGCTACGTACTCCATGTTTTGTGTCGCGCAACGTGGCGCAACAGCATACTTTGTAGGTTATAGCTCGTCCATTTGGCGTTGCGCGCTGAGCGCGCTGTAGTCCCGCCGCAATGAGTTCCATGTCTTCAACGGTTAAAGAGGGTATACTCGATCCCTGACGCGCATATTGACCACAATACGAGCGGCACTATCATAAACGCGCCGACACCGGACGACGCGACGTCAGAAGTACGCTTGAAAAGGCGCTGGGTAGTCGCGATAGAGAACATTCACGCAGCGATCGACGATGAAGAGCTCTTACGAAAGAAAATCCTTCTATAATGATCAGCCCCTATTTCTAACTTTATCGTACTAGTAGTAAAGCCAATATGTAGTAAAGCCTATATAAAATATACGCTGATTCATGTGATACGACAAAACTGTATCCTCTAGCAGCGACGTTTTAGTGGTTAGATCTTTATTCTTTAATTAAGAATAGGCAAATTGAGTAGCAAGTACAGTAATGGATATCTGAAGCATATATGGTTGAACAATGATTTTTTTAATTATGTTCAATTTCAGGAATGACTACTATAACCTGAATTAAAGCGCATACCTTGATTGAATTCAAGTTTTAAACATTCATTATAATAGGTTAATTTAAAAGAAGTGTGCCATATAAAAACTAGGTGCCTTTCGTGCCGTAGTTCGTTTGTGCGACATCTTATGCGACACCTAGAACAGCCCGTATTCGAAAAAAAATTCTCTTGCGTGACAGCATTTGCTCATTGGTCAGTGTTCGAGTTACAACCGGTAATGATGGCGATTACCGTGATAACGAGACGACCATCCTTGCAGCAGCCAATCACGGACGGCACTTACGTTAGAGAAACCTCATGAATATGGGTCAATTGTCTGTTACTTTTTCTAACGCACTAATAGCGTATAGCATGCACAGTGAATGCGGACATGTGGGCCTGTATGCAAATGCTTACGCTATAACTGTTCGTAAAAGCAAGGTTGGACATATTATTAGAAAAGGCGACTGACCAATGGCAAAAAGCACTTGCAAACGTAAAGCCTTGGGAATTCAGTCCGTGGCCCGCATTCACACCCAGCATATAACAAGCTGCATTTACTCGAACCAGGAAGCCGAACTACCTACGTTAAGCAGGTAGCTCGACTTTGCGGCATCATGTGATCTATATTGTGTGCTCGTTATCTATCTACGTGTTCTATGTGTTATTTACGGATTGCCGAGAAGCATATTCTGCAGCAGCGGTGCGTTCCCTATATATCTTGCATACAACGCCGCTTGTCAGATAGGAAAAAAAGAAAGAAAGAAAGAGGGCGTGAAGAGACAATGTTGTATTCCAGTCCAGACAGCCAGAACCAGAAAGTGTGCCTTCCTCCAGGTACAAACACAAACCTTCAATTCAGGGGGCTCGACGGCCACCTTGGTTGGCAAACGTTGTCGCCTCAGTTGTCGCCTGCGTCTATGCTCCCCGCTGGGAGAAAGACTAGCGTATTGGCCCTTGACGTCCGCTCGGGAGCCTTTCACTTCGACCCATGCGCAGCTCTCACTTTGAATCCTGCGGATATTGTTAGCCTAAACACCATAATTTAGGGCTTACACTTCTTCTAGGAAGCTTTTATTTTTTTCTGCTCTGCAGTGAACCATGTTTTTGGATTATCCTCACGCCACGAGAAAATTGTTACGAAAATTTTCTTGTGCGCTTTTTCCTTGCTCGAGGCTCCTAAAGAGAAACGAAAGAAAGGAAGAAGAAGAAAAAAAAAAATACGTTTCACAATGTGTGGTTCGCTTCCTTCCTTTCGCTTCTGCACGGACGAGTGATGACAATGCTCGCACCTCGCATAAATAGCCACCGTTTCACAGGTTGGGCGCGCGTCGCTGGGAACTCTTGGCAGCGGAATGCGGCAAGCACTCGACGAATGCCAATCCCAGTTCAAGTGGGACCGCTGGACCTGCCCGGAAAGTTCATTCAACGTCGTCTCCAAGCACGGAAAACTTCCAGGTTCGGTTGCCAAACAGTTTAAACCGCTGCTGACGTGCCCTGCATCCAACCAGACTTAAACTGTATGACGCAATATATATTTGTCTAAGAAGAGCCTCGTGCGAATATTAATCAACTTCAATTTGTCAGTTTGTCAAGTCAGTTTGTACGCATATTGCCAAAGGCGAGTGCTACTCGTTCAAGTCGCGGTTCTCTTACTACATAAACTATAATAAGCCTTACTATAATAAACGAACGGCGTTCCTCAGAACATTTTAGCGCGTGCTATTTGAGTTTGGGCATTAATATTTTGTGGATTACACTCATTTTACTGTCATTACTGTTACTAGTAAAAAAAAATTGCACATAAACCAGAGAAAACATCTTGCTTTTTACTGAAAGATTTCGCGTTAGATATCTTAGGTGAGTACAGAAAGGTGGAAGTATACATAATTTCTTTCTTCGCATCAGGACATCACGCACTGAATTTGGCGCAGCAGGTAAAATGAGGAATATTTCAGCATTCCTTCCAGAGAGGTTCTGGTAGCAAAATGGTTAATAGAGAGGGAAGAGAAAGAAAGAGAGAGGGGGAGGGGAGGGAGGGGGGGGCGAAAGGAAGGGATTTTAACCAGGAAGCAAACTCCAATTTTCTACCCTGCACTTTGGTTGGGCAAAAAAGAGTTAGGAAGAAGGAAGGGGGAGAGAGAAACAGAAAAGGAAAAGGGAAGAACAAGTATTAACGGCGTTCAATCAGTCCTGCAGATCGCAAAAAAAAAAAAATCGTAGCAATGTTTTAACGCTCTTCTGATAAGATACAAGGTCATGTCTACTTTGGAGGATTGTCTCTTCCGACAGAAGTCGACCGTCGAACTTTTTGAAACTAAAGTTGTACCTTCATATCTGCACGCGGCAGATATGAAGGAGCAAAATTCATCACGCTAATGTAGCTACTTGCGTTTTACTTAACATCGGCGTCTCTGTTGCGTTGAGGCAAAACGTCACACGCATCTAATTAGTACTTCAATCTGCAAAACGGGAGCCGCGTCATCCGCTCAATATGTGACGCCAATTCCTGGTGAAACAGACTCTGTCATTACGGATCAGGGCCCGAAAAATAAAAGATGTTCCACTTCCTAGGCCGCCACCGTAACATAGCCACAGGACAAGCAGTGACACGAAGGATTACTCGTTCAAGGCGCTTCCACACCCTTCTCATTCATGTGGCCTCGGCATGCTTGCTAAGGGTTTAAATCACGTTACAAGACACGGCTGCCGTTGCCTGCAAGAGCGAAAATCCCTCAAGGGGCACTGCATCTGCAGCACATGTTAGTGGCACATAAAGAAATTTAATCTTTCTCTTGTACCAATTTTTCCCTATTATTTGCTTTGTTCGCAGAACACAAAACTTTCATTCCGACCAATGCACCGCGCAGTCCCGCTGAAAAGTAGCATTGCTTTGGCGGGCTGACGAAATATTCTATTCGTATATTTTATGTTTTAACGAAAGAAAGAAAGAAAGAAAGAAAGAAAGAAAGAAAGAAAGAAAGAAAGAAAGAAAGAAAGAAAGAAAGAAAGCGCGGCTCGAGCTTTGAGTTGCGAGACATTCTCGGCCCGCGGAAAAGCACCAATTGCACAATGCGTACAACGATAGCGTTTGTTTGGGCCCGCATTCAGAAAAAAAGCTGTTGCACTAGACTTGTTCGTAAGAGCAAACTCCAGCCAATTAGCGAAGGCGGCCAGCCACTGGCAAAGATCACTTAAGAACGAAAAGCTTCGTGAATTCGGCCCCTGATATTTTTTTTAAGGTCGATGCATAACTTATTGATACATTATAAAACAGCTTGTGCACCTGCGTGTGTATGTACTGTGTGTGCGTTTATACGATCACTTTGTATGTCATAATTATCACCCAGCACCCGGAGTAGCATGCCAGGCCACCAGTCAGGCTAGCATCTACAGCTGGTCATTAAGATCATATTCATCTCTCTCTCTCTCTTTCTCGGCATGGTAAAAAAAAAAACGAATTTCTGCTAGTCTTCATCGCCAAACATTCTAAGCGTTTTGATGTCATCGTAGTAACTGAAACGTCGTTGGAGAGGAAACGCTGTCATTCCAGAACACATGTGAACGCCCATGTCGAACCAACGTAACTCACGATATCGTGATGGTGGCGTCGTCGTACTTCTGGCCAAGAACGAGTGAACGCTTACCACGCTATCGTACGTACGTTACTTTTGGTTCCCCGTACAATGTGTGTGCGTGTGTGTATGTGTGCACGCTTCGACCACTTGAAAAACGTATCCCGAAATTTATTTTATGTGCATCACTGGGCAGGTGAATTACGTGCCCCCCCCCCCCCCCCCCCCCCAAGGCGGGCATCACTTGCAAGAAAGATAAAATAAATCTATACATTAAATAAACCCATTACGTCATTTAACTTTGTCATTATAAAGGTTACTGCACATGTTAATATTGAAAACTTGAATGGAATAATCCCAACAAAGTCTATTTTCTATTTTTTACTTTTCAAAGTGGCCACCTAGATCAAAATAGCTGCTGTAATCTTATTCGTAAAGCACGCGAGATCGCAGACCCTCCCTCACGTGACGTCGGGGGACGGCGTTCGAGCGATTTGATCTTTAACAAGCGATGAGCTTTAACGCTGGATACTCAAATGTTACAAGCGCTGTGGGTAATATCTGTAGATTCAATTATTCTATTTCAAGCGGCCATGTTCACTTCTGGCACAAGGAGGACTGCTTCCGCTAGGGATTTTAATCTGTGTCGTGCTTATAATACTCATGGGGAACGATTATGCAGTTTGCGGGCACTGGGGCTTGGAATAATATACATCCAGAACTAAGAATGGTACAAAAAATTACTTCGGGTACAATATAAATAAATAAATAAATAAACAAATAAATAAGCAAATAAATACTTCCTTAAGAAATTGCACAGATTTGACTTCGTCGCCATTTCCCACCTATTAGGTGACTGCGATCTGTGAAAAGTTCCAAGATTGCCTATTTCCTATCTTGTATTCGCTTATTCTTCATTTGTTTATAATTGGCGTTTGTTGCTTTTGTGCACTCGTACCCGGTTTTATTCTGTTTGCTATATGCTCAATACTGTTAGCGTTGTTTTGCCTGCATGTAAATGACTTAAAACTGATTTGTGACTAGTCTATGACTACGGCTGTAAAACAAAAAAAGAAAAGGAAAATATAGAGAAAGAAAGAAAAGAAAGACCTTCTAGAAGAATTAAATTCGAATACCAATTAACACCTCCTCAGTTTTATAGCATTAAAGTTCATATTTGTGTGCCCAGAGTTATCTTACTTATAAAGAAAAAACTTTTCTTTCATGTTAAAAAACATGACACCATACCGCTAGGCTGACATGATATGCCGTCAGGTGGCAGGTTTACTCTTATGCGTGCTTATACGCGGCTGCCGAGAACTAAAAATAATATTAAACAAACAAGCATTACACAGCGATTCTAGGAGACCTAATATGCCTATAAAATGAGATAATGCTGCTGGAAAACGTGGAGCGAGGCGCGAAGCGTCGGCGAGATTAAAGTACATCTATGACGTCACGAGTCATTCTACGTGCAGGAATTTTAAAAAATATGTGCATAAGAAATTTCAGGCTACACTTTACAGGTTGAAAATAATCAGAAAGCTAGTTCTGGAAGAGCATTCTTATACGTACAAGAGTATATGTCGAGCATGCTGACAGTGTAACGGACTGCAAGCTGATATGTACCTTGAGAGGAAAGATAACGTACAAATTATGAAAGTACTCTAACCTCCATATGTTGCATTTGCGTAGGTGCAACCTATCCTCTGCATGTGCAACCCAACTTGTGGAGTACATGTTGAAGAGTTCTAAGAGCTACTGGCAGTCTCGTACCGAAACGTGGAACGTGCTACTCTCTATGCAGCGACCCGAGAGTCTGCTTTCGTCGTCGCCATGGTGAGCGCAGGCATCACACACATGTTCGCCAGGAACTGCAGCCGAGGCCAAAAGAGCTGCAGATGTGACGAACGGCCTCGCAAGAGAGAACCCGGTGAGCATTAAGTTTACAGCGAGCGAGACGATTAACGTCATTCGCCAATTCTGAATGGTATACGGCATCCTCTTATAGTCAGAGAGAGAGAGAGAGAGGGAAGTAAACTTTGTTGGAAGTGTAGTTAGTAGTTGAGACCCTGGCAGAGGGGCTAGTAGCGTGGAGACCATGTGGCCGCGACGCGGTTAACCCACTCTGCCAGCATGACTTGGAATTCTGGGTCAACCGTCTTTATCGCACACTGCCAGACCTCGAGCGTGTAGGTTTGCCGAAGAATCGTCCTTGGTGGGGGGTTGGATGGGCACCCCAAAGTATATGGTCTTGGTGCCTACAGTTAGCTTTGAACTCTTGGTTGGAAATTTCAGACAACATTTTGGGGCTTAGCGCGGATCGAGTCTGTATCCGCCGTAGATACATGGCCTGCTCCCGGGAGGGAATCGTGCTCGGGAACGGATACGATCTGCGCGAATTCTTGTAGAATTGCGTGAATTCGGGATAGGTGAGGGTGGGCTCAATCCGGCCATCCGGGTTGAGCGATCTCACCTCTCGGTTACCTGCTGCTTGGGCGTCTAGGTGAGCTGCTTCGTTACCCGGGTTGCTGGCATGAGCTGGCACCCACATTAGATGGATAGTCTCCTGGGGTTTGAGAAGTCTACTTGCAATGGGGCCGA
Organism: Dermacentor variabilis; assembly: GCF_050947875.1. Classification (NCBI taxonomy): domain Eukaryota; kingdom Metazoa; phylum Arthropoda; class Arachnida; order Ixodida; family Ixodidae; genus Dermacentor; species Dermacentor variabilis. Next base: position 90,872,213 of record NC_134568.1, read on the forward strand.
TTGCCCCAATAGAGTAGCTTCTTATGGCTGATTTAGAGGCTGACACAACGAATTTAACATCAAGTAGGGATGCGCCCATGGCAACTGCGGGCTCTACCGCCTCCACAATGGAGGACGTGTTGACCCTGGCGCAGCTAATGGTCCGACCGGTACCATCAATGGCAGCGACTGTGCAACGGCCATTGCCCGCGCAAGCGGCGTCCACGTAGATGGCCGGTTTGTTTTCAAGACCTCGCCAGAGCGCGTCCTCCCTGGCTTTACGTCGATCCATGTTGTCTTTTTCCATGTTTATGGGGAGAGGGATATTAATTTTGGCGCGGATGGGATCAGGAATCGGTAGTGACGCGGGATGTCTAAAACTGGATTGTACCCTAGGGCGCAGAATATTTCCTGTCCTGCGGCAGTTCCAGATACTCTGATCATCTGTGATCCTTTCTGTGCTTCAGTAATTTCCGCCGTATTGTGAATGCCAAGAGCTAGCAGCCGATCGCTGTTGGTCTATTTTGGCAGTCCAAGGGCTTGTTTATAGACTGCGTGGATGAGGCTGCTGATCTTGCCCAGGTCAGCTTTCCTAAGATGCAGGTATGGATACACGTAAGCTATCTTGCTTATTAGGAGGGCCTGTGTTAGTTGATGTGCTTCTTTTTCTTTTACATCATGCCGCCTATTCGACAACCTTCTGAGGTGGTTATTTAGCTGCCTGACTGTCCTCTGAAGCCGACTAATGACTTCGTGATTGTACGTGTTCTGTTGCACCCATAGTTCGAGTATCCGAATTATGGGTACTGGCGGGACCGGGTTCTCGCCTGCTTGCACGTGAATGTGAGAAGGGATATAGGAGTCTGAGCCCGTTTTCCTTTTATTCCGAATGACGAGCAATTCGCATTTTCTCGGCGAGCAGGTTAAGCCGTTTCGGCGAGCGTGGTCTTGGATATTATCCGCCGTTGCCTGCAACAACTCCGACCCAGTGCAGGTCCAGACCGTGACATCGTCGGCGTATATTGCATGTTTGATGTGGAGTATTGTTTGAAGACGGGCGGATACATCTCTCATAGTGACGTTGAAAAGAAATGGAGAAAAAAAAAACGGCGCCTTGTGGCGTGCCCGTGTTCCTAGTTCTATGGTGTCGCTTTCGAACTTCCCCATATGTGGAATAACGGAGCGCCCCTTCAGGAAGGTAGAGACGTACCTATAGGCCCTATTTCCAACATTTATTCTGGAAAGGTTTTCGAGCACGGCCCTGTGTGAAACGTCATCGTAGGCTTTGTGAATGTCATGGTAGAGTGTGGCTTTCGTCGCACGGATAGGTGCCGAATTGAGAATGTCTTTTTGAATTTGCCAGAGGATGTCCTGCGTGGATAATTTAGGCCAAAATCCAATCATGGTCGCTGGGAAGAGCTCGTTAATAGCTGCGTGATCCACAAGCCTGTTGAGGACCACATGTTCCATTGCCTTCCCTACAGGATGTCAGTGAAATTGGCCTCAAGTTTTCCAGGTTGAGTTCTTTGCCGCGTTTCGGAATGAACATTACCTTGTCATCCTTCCATTCTTGTGGGAGGGTGCCTTCCTGTCAATGTTTGTTGAATAATTTGGTGATGTTTTTAATTGATAGATCGTCCAGATTTCCGAGCAGCTTGTTTGTAATTTTGCCCTTCCCGGCGGCTGAGGTCGTGCGTAGCAATTGGTAGAGTGCAGCTCGAACCTCCGCCTCCATGAAGTCCTCGTCTAAGGCTGCATTTGCCTCTCCTTTATATCCTATGTACGCAATGTCCTTATTCATTTTGAGGTAGCGCGTGGGTCGATTAGAGCCGCGTCATCGCTAGGGAAAGTGTGCAGAATTTTCTGGATACTTTTCTGGGATGCGCTTTTCGAGTGACGGGGGGGGGGGGGGAGGGTGCGCTCAAAGGGCCCCTCACCAGGTCTGGCCATCTTGAGCTGACAAGCGCAATGCACATATATACACTGCGCGGTAATATGCTAAGCATTACTTCCTTGCGCCCGCGGAAAGAGCTTAAACTTCCAACCAAACGCTGTTTGCCCTTCTCCTCGCTCGCGCCGCGCTCCCAGCCGGAGAGGTGATGTATATGCGCAAGGGCGCCTACGTACATATTTATGCTGTGACGTCGCTCATAGTGACACGTACGTGACTTAGAGAATTCTTCACAGCAACATCTGCCATTTGTGCAATCTGTAGCTTCAATAGACGAATTAAAGTTTAGAGAAATAATAAAACACACTAACCGAATGTCTGCGTGTTTTTGTTTTACTTCGCACTGCGCAAGAGAGATGCACTTACGTTTCGTCTGCTTGTTCCCACCTCGTGCAGTCGCGCGCGCAGACACCGAAGCTACGCCATTTTCTACCGTGTTACGGCGCGCGATCATGCTCTGTGATGCTCTTGCGTCTGCCGCAAGTGCTGGTGTAGCATTGACTTATACTGCTAGTCAGGTGTTCTCGTGCATCATCATCATCATCATCAGCAGCAGCAGCAGCAGCAGCAGCAGCATCCTATTTTATGTCCACTGCAGGACGAAGGCCTCTCGTTGCAATCTCCAATTATCCCTGTCCTGCGCCAACAGATTCCAACTAGCGCCCGCGAATTCCCTCGTTTCATCGCTCCACCTAGTCTTCTGCCGTCCTCAACTGCGTTTCCCTTCCCTTGGTAGCCATTCGGTAACCCTATGGTCCAACGGTTATCTAACTTGCGCACTACATGACCTGCCCAGCTCCTTTTTTTCTCTTAATGTCAAATAGAATATCGGCTATACCTGTTTGCTCTCTGATCCAAGCCGCTCTCTTTCTGTCTCTTAACGCTATGCCTAGCAATCTTCGTTCCATCGCTCTTTCCGCGGTCCTTAACTTGTTCTCTCTGCCCCATATGTCAGCACTGGTAAAATGCACTGATTGTACACCTTCATTTTCAATGATAACGGTAAGCTTCCAGTCAGGAGCTGACAATGTCTGCCGTATGGGATCCAACCCATTTTTATTCTTCTATGAATTTCCTTCTCATGATCAGGGTTCCCTGTGATTAATTGGCTTAGGTAAGCGTACTCCTTCACAGACTTTAGCGGCTGACTGGCGACCTTGAATTCTTTTTCCCTTGCCCGGCTATTCATCACTATCTTTCTCATCTGCATATTAATATTCAACCCCGCTCTTACACTCTCTCTGTTGAGGTCCTCAATCATTTGTTGTAACTCGTCTGCATTGTTGCTGAATAGAACAATGTCATCGCAAACCGAAGGTTGCTGAGATATTCGCCGTCGATTCTTACTCCTAAGCCTTCCCAGTTTAATAGCTTCAATACTTCTTCCAAGCAAGCAGCGAATAGCCTTGAAGAGATTGTGTCTCCCTTTCTGACCCCTTTCCTTATAGGTATGTTCCTACTTGTGGATAATTAAGGTAGCTGTGGGATCTCTGTAGATATTTTCCGAGGTATTTACGTAAGTGGTCTGTACTCCTTGATTACGTAATGCTTCTCGTGCACAGTGCGCAAAATCGTGCGCTGCACAAAACGAGACAAACGCAACAGCTCGCGCGAGAGACCGTCAGTGGGGGTGCGCTGCGCAGCAAAAGAAAAAAAAAACGAACAAAAAATGCATCACGCGATTCTCCGGATTCGGTATGGGAGAACGCAGGAAAGGAATTTCGCTTGTGGCTATGGACGGTTTTTACATGGGCGCCACCATACTGTGTACGCAGTGGCGCCATCTATGGGCAGTCGGCATGCTGGCTTGGGCGAGCGCTCCGTTTTCCATGGCAGGCGGTAGTTCCTGGCGTTTGTTTTCGCGCTCGTGCGTTCTATTTAGTATGACGTGGCGTCTACGTGGAAAACGGTTCTTGGAGACGTACTGAAGTGGTTTAAGTAGGCATGGCCTGACTTTCTGCTGGCGCTGAGGTGGACGGAGGTCGCAGCGCGATGTGTGCGCGCGTGTTTGAGCCTACAATTAGCCTTGGAGATCAGCTGTGTGTTTCTGAAAGTTCCATTCGCTAATTTGACCTTATTGCTGTATTATCCTCGGGTTCTAAGCTGCGGTTTAGGAACAATGAAACATACGCGACGATCGTAACAGCGTGGGTACCGTTGTGCTACGATAGGAGCTGTGCTGTTACACTTTGACAAGCGTTCAAACTGTTAGCTGCACATTACATTGCGTGACTACTTGGTTCGGTGGATGAGGTTTCCGCGCATGAGTAAAATAATTTTGGTTAGTACTAACAGCATACATTACACTGTGAATTATACTTCTACAGCGAAGTGACCGTTTACGAACTGCGCGAGCAGCCTAAGCAGTGGGAGGTGCTGGATTACAGGTATCTTTATTCTGTATAGCGCATGATCCAAGCAATGGCTGCTCCTAACGCTTGCGCATGTTGTAAGAGTTGGGGTCGGGCATGTCAAAAGGGGTAGCTAGCCCATGCCGTCTTCTGACTCATCTACGCTGATAATAATAATAATATTTGGTGTTTTACGTGCCAAAACCACTTTGATTATGAGGCACGCCGTAGTGGAGGACTCCGGAAATTTTGACCACCTGGGGTTCTTTAACGTGCACCTAAATCTAAGCACACGGGTGTTTTCGCATTTCGCCCCCATCGAAATGCGGCCGCCGTGGCCGGGATTCGATCCCGCGACCTCGTGCTCAGCAGCCCAACACCATAGCCACTGAGCAACCACGGCGGGTCATCTACGCTGAGGACGTTGTTGAAAGGAGGAACAGGTTCTCATCGAGAACGAAGAATATGGGTTTATTTACGATATCTACATGAACAGTAGTCAACATTACGTCTCAACAATTTAACATGACTGCATTAAAGCACCACTGAGGAGCCTGAAAAGCCCGCTTAAATCCTCCCTGCCCTCCCTAGGCCCCTAGGCCAGGGAAATCTGCCGTCACACCTTCGTCCAGTCAGAGCGTTCAAAGTCGCCGAAGGATCCGCCTTGAGGGCGAGGGTGCTCAAAATCACTCCGGCACCTTTATTCACTGAGCACAAGCGAAGAAATACCCCCAGGGCACCCGGGTCACTGCTCCAAAGAAAGGAGGGGGGGGGGGGGCTTGTAGAGGGGTTGTCACGCTTGCGCGTCTTGGTTCCTGCGGTGCATCTGTCATACGGCCTTGGCGGCTTGCAGTGACCGTGAGGAAGCGGTGTAGAAGGACTTTTCCAGGAGTTTCTTGCTCTCAGCGTCGGGGTCGGCTGTAGTGTGGCATCCATCAACACTCTATTTTCCAAACGTGTTTCGCCTTGGTGTCGTCTCTGTTCTGTCCGAGAGGACGCATCGTTAGCTTCACAAAGCGATTACTCGCAGTAGTGAAGCAGGGGCTGGAAGGTGACTTTTCCACGCTGGCCGATCGAAACAATGTGTACGTCTCTACTTTAGTGCCTCTCCGCTATGATAAAATTATGTATTTTTGTTAGTGAAGCGTTTTCGTTTCGTTAACTGACAGTGTTTTTCAGATGCTAATAGGTCAGTATATAGATAAGGGCAAAAGCACGTTTCTCTGCTCCCCGATTTGCGTTTTGCTTGCCTGGGGGACGCAATTGTCGTCTTCACCTATTGCCGCTACATTCATTGCTTTTTGCCGTCAGAGATAAGACGCCATAGACGCATTTACGTTTCGAAAATAACTGGACATAGAGGTATTTACACGCAGTTTTGTGCAAGTTAACATTGGATCTTGGCGCATCCTGTCAGATTGAAGCCCTGTCAGATTAGAAAGGGGTTTAGAGCCCACGAAATCAGCGCCACCTTTATGCTAAAGCTTATCGTCATATATGCTATCATCCGCTACGCTGTTCGCGGGGCCCCACTCACTCAGCGCATACAGACTGCAGGGTGTCTTTGGAGAAACAGTCCTAACTCTGACAAAGACAGAGAGCCAGGGGCTGTTTCCTCGCTTTACAACGATGGCTCCAAAGAGTCCGCCAAGCAACCGTCAACCGTCAACCGTATAGCTTATATTTGTTCCTTGCATGTAGCTGTGTGTTTTTTTTTTTCTACAAATGTTCTATGTATTACAAATGTTCTACTACAAATGATCTTCAGTGTTTGTTCTATGTACAATTCAATTACCGACCCTCCCTGTAACGACCCTCAAGTGAGGGTTAACAGTATGACTAAATAAATAAATACAACGTTGTGCTTTCGGGCTCCTTCTTGAATGCGTTCGCTGACATGCACCCACTGCACATTGTAATGTTGCGACGTCGTCTTCTTGCAAGAGAGACAAGAAAAACACGCACAATACAAAGCACACTTGCGCGAAATTCCCTGCTAGAACTTTGATCTCGACCCTGCTGTCACTTGACGAGACGGCGAATATTACTTACGGACGGCACCATTCCTGCGAGAGAGCGAGTGCGTGGGGGCGCCATCACTCCCTGCGGAGATGGAGTCACAGCTCGGATCGGATTCTAAAGCTAGGACCGCCGGCAGCGGATTCACCTTACGCGTGAAAACGGCGGTGTAGAAAGCCTCCCACATATGGAAAATATGCACGCTACTAGATAAAGAACGAACTGGTTAGTAGCTTCGCTGGGAAGTGGGTTCAGATGCTGGACGCAACACAATTCAATTCCTGACAAACGGAATAGTTTGGTTATTAAAGCGTAGCCTTCTTTGCTTCTGGCTTCGACTTTCCCAATGCTGCTGCCGCCTTGCGAAATAGCTCACACACAGGACAGCACTCCGATCTTTACTGCTGCTACAAATGTGTTGGCTGCTGGCCTTGTTTTCTACGGAATCACGCAGTGATACAACAAATATGGTACCTAAATATCCTCATTGGAACGAATATACATCGTTAAGAGCAGAATTATTTTATTGAAGAGATACACAATAAAAAATCTGTCGCCGAAATTTCTGGCTCCAATGACAGCTATAGCACAGCCTGTGACAAAAACAAGACTCTTTCTGAGCAGAAATTAGCGAAAAGTAATTATTTTAATGAATATTTCTCAAATCACCCCACCTAGCGACGTCCTCTGAAGGTTCCGGCAAAACCGGATATTGCGTCACACTTACCTGTCTCACTGCTTCCCGCCCGTTGCGAGCGATCACAAAGCCTCGGGGTGTCATTGAAAAGGCAGCGCCTCAAGCCCGACGCCGTGCCATCTGTTTTCTCGAGGAAGCGCAAGCAACAACACGTCAAAGGCGCGTTTGAAAAGAGAAGGCGAATATGTATAGCTCTGCTATCGCAAACACCAGAGACCAGCGGAGCTGGGGTAAGGCCAGTAAAGTAGTGCCAAACCGCACACAAGACACACAAGCGCCGGCAACGCGTCCCTACAGCGTCCGCCAAAGGCGTCTACCACGGCGTCCGCGATTCGCGTTGCCAAGGCCGTAGTAGACGCCGCGGTTGTCTCTACTCTGTATACGGAGCGGCGGGCGAGGGGGACGTCGAGGCACCCTAGCAACCGCCGGAGAACACCCCCCCTCCTTCCTCGCCTCCAGTACCAGTTGCTACCTCTGATGGCATGCCACCGGAATGTCGTTCGTTCCGGTCGTTGCCGACCGCTCATCGAAGTCGGAGTCATAATCTCCGCTGATGTCATCATTCTCATTAGAACTTAGCATGGTGCATGGCGCAACGCAGAGAAATAAAACAGCGCGCAGCCGGTCAGTTCGTCCCGTCGCTGCTGAAAGTAGATGTTACGTCAGTTCCGCCGCCTTGTTATCGGGAGTGCGTTGCGTGTGACTCGGAGGCCGCTCACAGAGAGTCAAAAATAAATCCACCCGCTCAAAAATAGCCAAATGACTACACACAAGAGCAATCGTGTCTTAGGAATGCAATTGTGGTGCTTTCGCAATATTCTTGAATGTTTATACTATATTCCTTTAAAGCAAGCCTTTATATACATTTCCCGCAGTATGGTGCGTCTGTGTGGTCCGTCTCTCGCCGAGTAAAATGCCGCCTAATTTTGCACTATATCTCCTAGATCGACTCACTCTTGTCGGCGCACCGACCCAGAATACAGTGCCATAGTAAAGTGGGCCGATCCCGGAGACAGCATAATGCGCGGTCGCGTGGTGGGGGTATTTGCGTCTCGCTGTCTTTGCTGGCAGGCACGTAATTGCTACGGTGCAAAATGCTGTGCAGAATATAATCATTTTTATAGTATTTAATTAACCGCTTCATGGAAGCTTCGCTTCGGACCAATTCTAACACGTGGGTTGGATTTGCATACCTTTTTTCTTCTAAAGTGCCCTAGGAAGCTGGCACTATAGAAAAGTGAATGAAACAGGTGATAGCGCTGTCTGCAGATCGGCCAGAGCTTTGAAAGTGGTAGAGGAGTGAAAGCCTGGTAGCGAAACTGAAATTAGTTGTGCGTGAAGCGCCACATGAAAGATGCGCACCGCGCGTCTAGAAGTCGGCTGTGTCGAGTTTACCTGCCGGTCGTGGATGAACAGGAAGAGTGGATCTTAGCTGTGTAAGAAGGTCGGGCTAGGTCAGAGCCACGAGATCCTCCAGCGGCGTCTCTAAAACGTCAATGTCTGGCTTCGACTTTCGCAAGTCCGCCAGTGCATTGGCGGCAGCGCCGTAAAAGAGAAGGACCCTGCCGTCTTGTTGTACTTTATGTGAAAGTGGAGTGCTTATGAGTAAGCAAATCCGAGTGCTAAGAAAATAACGCGAGGGGATTCGAGAGAACCTGACGTCGCAGTTAAACCGCTGTCTGGATCCAGCGTGTGTGGGGAGCTGTGGAAAGACGCCTAGGTTGGGAAGACCGAGGACCCCTTGATCGCGAGGCACTTTACCAGTATACTCCCCTCACTGCATCGGGCCGGTTATTGCAGAGGAAGAGGGAAAATGAGCGTTCCCCTGGCAGCCGAAGCGGCCCCGACACCAAGAGCAGTGGGAGACGCTGCTGTCCAGCTCCCGCCTCTCGGATCAGATCATGTTGGTTGAGAGGTTGATTGCAGCCAAGATGGCGCATGGATTCCCGTGAAGAGGGAACCACCTGCAGATCAAGCCATCCTTATGTTCACTAAAAATGTTCTCTCTCTCTCTCTCTCTGGAAATAGATGTCACAGACCCCCCATAGCCAAGAAAACGGAGGAGAGAACGAGCGATGTTTGCTCGCGCTATTAGTGGATATTGTCACGTAGTAGTGACGGTAAAGAACACAGTAGCAATACTGTGAATGACGAAACTAACTTTTATTGGGCGAACCTCTGCCCACAAAAACAGTGCCTACTTAAAACACAACGACAGCGGCGAACACTGTCGGCGAACGTCGAAATCTAATATGCCAGTCAAGCGCGTCGGCTTTTATACACGAGTCATCGAAGGTTCCAGAGTAACTGATGGTGCCCGCGTGTCTCCCAGAAAGTTCTACACAATTCGCGTCGCACATGCAATCAGATTACATAAGTTTCGGTGACAACAGAACCATCGATAACATTCGCGAAACGTCCGATACAGCGCGTCCCGCGATGAGCGATAACATTTGTTAGACGGTGAAAAGCGCTCACCCGAAAAAGGTAAACAAGTCCACGTGTCAATATTATATCGGTTCTAGTTCAGCTTACACTATTCCTACCTACAGAACAATCGTGAAGGGTCGGGTGCTCGGTTTTAAATCATCTGTTTCACCTCCCAAACTACACCCACGACACATCACAACACTCCGACGACATGACTGGGTCAACTGGTATCTGGCGTGCACCAGATCATTTCTGTCTCTTTACATTGCCGAAAACACCGCCAGAAAAAGAAAGTAACAGGAACGATGACTCTCGTGTAGTGCCGTTCGCGCAACCCTCGAAGACGAATTATCGCATCGACGAGGAACATGAGAACGCAAGCCTCTTCCGCTCAGCAATGTGGAGGGCAGGAGCACATTAACGTAACCGCCGTCCGAGTGACGCATCGCGCCCATTGACCCGTATTGTGGGACACTGCCCGTCTGCAATGGTCTTGCCTCATCGGCGGGGTTCGTTTCAATGAAACCTGCAAAATCAAGTGTCGGTGAGATGCGAGGTGGCGATTGTTTTCGCTTCCGCAGCTTGGCTTCCTTCACACTCCCGCCTTGCAAAACACCATCCTTTCTGATATGCCGGTGGTAAGCGAAAAAATTCAGTTAGCAAATTTTAAAACGCCCGAAAAGAACAAGCAATTTTGGAAGCCATTGAGTAGACCAACGTTAATGTTGTGAATATGGCTGTCCTCGTGGTGAGAACTTTCAAGTAGTAGTAATAATTGGTCGTGTATTTTAAAAAAGTTAAGGAGATGCAAGTAAGGAACTTACTGCTGACCGCATTGTGACTGTCTAGCTATATATATATTTGCTGACACCTGAACGGCGGTCAGCTGTGAAGGTGAGGTTGACACGAGGAGGAAAAGAGCAGGGAGAAAGGAGAGGAAGGGAGGAGTTTCCAGGTACAGTTGGAAACAATATTATGCAAACATTGCGAAGCATTTGCGTGCATAATTTCTGAACCAGGGCCCGTATTCACACGAGACTCTATATATAACTGTTTCTAAGAGCAAACTCCTGCCAATTCCGATGCTGGTCATACTATTATCGAAGGCTGCCAGCCAATGGCAAATAACACTAGGAACGAAGAGCTTTGTGAATTCGGCCCTTGGTTCGTTTTGGGAGACTTATCAATGTCACACCGCGCTTGCCGATGCGTTTCCAGCATAGAGAGCAGGTGAATCAAGAAGTTCTTGATTCCACGCGTGAATACGTACTATCACGAGCAATATAAACGGGAACTCAGGAGCGCGTGTCAGATAGCCTCGAGCCCTACTATGGGCGATACGTGGTGGCCGCTGTCGGAAACAAAGTGGAAAGGAGGACGCTGTTCTAATGACTGTTGGCACTCCTACCATGCGTCTCTTTATACAAAGTGCGGAACTTCATATCGCCAGCGCACATTGATAAAGCTGTTTGATATTGCGGTTAATGATAACTTCGTACACCGAAGCGTGGCCAATAGCAGCACTGTTTGGAAACGTAAACATTCGAGAGCTACTTTCCTGGGAAACCTGTTTGTCTGTACGGAACGCGTGACACGATGCGCTCTATAAAATATACATCAGGGGCCGGATTCACAAAACTCTCGTTCGTGATTTTTTTCATTGGCTGAACGCCTTCGCTAATAAAATGTCCTATTGGCTGGCACAAACGTTTTTAGTGTAAGAACGTTTAGTGAATGTTTTCCGCATTCGGGGAAGTATCGGAAAGATGCTTGTTTTACAATTGTGGCCCTTTGCTTTCGGTTGGTGTTAGTATTGCATGTTAAGACTTTGCATGTGCATGTCCCCCTTATGCAATGACCTTTGGGTTCAATAAAGGATGGTGAACTAAATACGATTTTCGTCGAATGCGACGGAAATCGCACTTCCGGTACGACGAAAATGGCATCACGTGAAACAGGCTTAACGCGCTGCCAGAAGAAATCCGCGGAAAACTTCGTCCGAGCCCTGCGGAGCAGTTTTTCAAGCGAGGTTTTGCTTCATCAGTCAGTAAATGGCCGATGCATGCTCTTGATGTGCTCTTGATGTGCTCAAACTTGCACGTAATTACCAGAGTTTAAACAAGTTTTGGCTGCGTGTATGTGAACGTGATTTCCTAAGTTCATTTACGTACCTGCATAATACTTTGGTTCGGCTGGCTCGTGATAGATTCCAATTGTCTTGGGTCAGCAACGTCCAGCAACTGGGCCGCTTCTGCTCTGCGCCTTTTACAGATGAGTGTAGCTGATGCACGCGTTCTGGCGGCCGTAAGAAACGTTTTCACACGTACATGGTATTGATAATGCGAACAATGTACCGGTAGTTTTCGCAGCGTATGAAATCGTTTTTTTTTCATTCATTTTATTTACTAGAGTGCAAGAGGTTGGAATTTGATAGCAAGGACGAACTTGATGGCAAAACTGCATAGAGGTTCTGAAAATAAGTATGCCCCCCCCCCCCCTTTAGCACCAGTAACGCTTATGTTGAACTACTAATTTTATATCTGCATACTGCGCGCCTCTGCGCGTCTGCCTTCTTTTGTGTTGTAAGTTATCGCAGTGAAGCAGTGTCCCTATAACTCGATCACTATTTTGGAACCATATATTAGAGATAGCGAGAACAAGAGGGTTGTAAGATGAAACAACCTTCGCAAGGTTTAATAGAGGGGCTGAAGGTCGGCAACTTCGTCCGCACTCCATAATCAAAAACCTCGAAATTATTTGCCGCAAGAGATGCAAGGCAATGCACAGTGCAAATGGCGCATGCGATGGTCACTTTATGGGACACATAAAGATGTTAATGTTAAGCAGTAAAAATGTTAATCCTTATCAGGGGCCTCTGGTCTTCTGCGGCCTTGCTCTTCTACGATAATCCCGCTCACAATTAAAACGTGCGAGTAGCCGCTGCTCATCCCTGCGATTCCAAGGAGGCGTCTGGTAGCATTATTTTGTCTCATTATTGCTGCGTTCCTCTTCCCCTTCATACTCAGATGATCTTTGTGAATGTTTGATTAGGTCTTTCCTTCGTCTATGCATACCCCCGGATATGTGTGTTGCTTGACTAGGAGTACGACTTGCAGTTACATTGATACCAAGTCATTACTCGTCTCTTCATCAAAGATCATAACTCCTCATTTCTTTGTGCTAAAATTAAGGCCTAGACATGTCGCTTAATTGCCGCACATGTTCGCAAGTCTCTGTTACACACCACTGCCGCAACTCCGCGATAACTGATACGTGGAACTGCTGACGTGACAGCGTCTTTTAATTTCAGCCACTTCAAATTACCTTTTCCAATAAGCATGCGAAGTATAACTTATTATTGTACTCCAGCGCAGTAACGCATCTCACCAAGTAAACGAGAAGGTGTGAATTTCCTGGCCTCTCGTTAACGAGCATATCTATACAGCGCTATTGCCGTTCGTGCCTCTAGATGTACTGTCGATATATCTTTCCTTTGAATGAAATATTTCTCAGTAACCAGCGAAACAAACGTATGCTGCAACACGAAACGAAGCTGCACAGGCAAATCTCAGTAAATGTGGACACATATACCGAGCGCTGAGCACGATAAAGAGGTCGTGGCGCTGCGCAGACACCGATTATGCACGCAAATTTACCCGGAACCTCCCATAAGCCGAGCAATCACGGACAGAGTCCCATTGTAGAGTTTCAATGGTCACGTGTTTGGGTGAGTTTTGGGATGGAAGAAACGAAAAAAATTGTGGCAGAACCCACCTCACGATGAATGCCGACGTTAATGCGATTAGAATGGAAGCACTGTTGCCACACCGTATTGCCACAGCAGAGACGTGTCGTGTATATGAGACATGTATGCCCCTCTATCGCCTTAGGGAGCCTTCATAAACAGGAGGCTGTGTTTTTAGTACAACTTCCACTACGACATCATTTCAGCTTTAGTGCAGCTACTTCATTATTTAAATATCTTAAAACGAGCTCAGGAATAAATTTAAATTATAAATGTGCAGTTTATGTGCATAACAAAAACAAACATGTACTTTAGAGAAACCCTCATGTTGACAAGCTAAACAACCGTATCTTACAAAAATTTAGGGAAATCTAGAGAGTTCTTTTAGTCGAGTTAGGGGAAAACTGGCTTCGGAGACTGGCAGCACTGGCTGAGAAGTAAACCTAAGAATGCTTCGCATTAAGCACGCGCACGGGCATGCAAACATACAAACTTACGCGCACTCATTGAGCCTATAGGGTACAGCCGGAGAATTACTATAGTTACTGAGCGAAGGACAATTAAGAACATGGAGTATCAGCGGCCTCGCCTCCGGAGCGTCGCTGACGTCAGTTTTCCCAACGCAGGCTCGGTGATTGTCCCTGTTACCCCCTCGATGTGAGGGGGTAACCGTAAGATCGCCACGGTGAAGGTGTCCGCGACTTGTGCCGTGGTTACAGCTGCATAGTGCGCGCTGCTGAGCAATCAAACTTTCAGTTTCCGGTGGTCTCTGGCCGAACTGGGATAGCGGTGAATTGGCAGCAAAGCTCTGCGGTTCAAGTCGTCGGTATAGTGGAGCTCTCGCTATACATGACCCACATCGCTGCAGTGATAACAAAGCGGCTGTCGATAGGACGTGCGCCTAATGACCGATATCCACGTCAGTGGGCGACGATCTTGGACGAGACCATCTGTGTCGACTGCTTCGTAACTTTAGGGGTTGTGGCCGGAAGCTGCGCTGATGCAGGGCCAGAGCGCCTCATTTCGTCGGTATGTGACATGCTGGAACTCACTGGCGTCTCAAAGCATCGGCATAAGTCTCCCGCCGGAATTATCTCGTAAGACGCGGTGCATCGAGGCTACAGATGAAGGTTCGCAGAGTGCATGCTTACTTCGTCGTGAACTATGCTGGCGGTGCAGCTGACCTTTGCGCTCGGTACAGCTATTGCAGCTCATTGCGGACCGCCGATTCTATGAGCTCGAGGAGCAAGTTGATGTCTGTCGCGAAAGCTTCGAGCCCGAGCGTTTCCGAACCGATGTTTGCTTGCCGGCCGTACAATATCTTCTGGAGCATCTACCCCATGGCGACGACCTCTGGTGGGAACTCGGAAACTGTTTTTGGCGAACTGCGAACAAGGCTACTGAACAGCTGCTCTTAGACACTTCGAATCAAATGCTGCAGGAGCGGCTCGCCTGAAGAGACGCGCCACGTACATCCCACTCGTTGTCCGTGACCGGGGCTGGAGTAAAGTCTCCATGAGCCGGCGACAGAATTTGCGCTATGATGTCAGGAGCTCTTCGGCAGCTCTTGAATCAGGTGCGAGCGCCGTCACCGAGGTAGAAGTGCACGTCCCTAACTGCCCTGCTAAGGGTTTGATGAGACCAGCTAATCTTCTATGCCTTCTAACAGGTCGCCGTGTAAGGGTTGGAGGTCGTGGTTTCTGCAGCGTGTAATGAGTCGGTTTGCTTTGCCATCCATACCTTTTGTTGTGGTCGTTGTCTTTTCAGGGAGTATCCAAAATATTTGGCGCCAGTCCCCGAATTCTCTGGCTGGCACGGAATACTGGTATAAGCTTCTGCACGAGGCTGGCATTCCTGCTGCTTAGAGGGGTTTCTTGCATAGATCGAGCATACCCTGAGCCTGATCCAAAATTTGTCACGTACTCAAACGACAAATGACTATCTTTTGATGTTGAACCTTCAAGTATTAGCACTACGCACAGTACAGTAGTCGCTTTTGGGACAGTAGCACATGCTCACTCTGAGAGATTGCTCAGTAACCTGGCAGCACAAATATTTTTCAAAATTGACTCGCGATCCCGGCCCTGCGTAGGTGGATGTCCAGCGAAGCTGTTGAAAAGCACTATTACAACTGCCGAGGGGGGTATACAATGCTTTATTGCTTTAGAGTAACGTTAGTAATGGGAGTAATGGTAATTTTGACCGCCGCCCATAGCAGTGCTGGAACAACACTGAAACCTGTTGCTAGGCTGATTATTTTATTTACGAAAGGCTAAGGACGTCATTGTCCACCTCGCTAGCTGCCGTCGCCGTGGCAGCTTGCGCAACAGTAATATTTACCGGGAAAATACGTGCTTCGCATTGTTATCAGGAGTGCCTTATCATCGATTATGTGGCTCGGAGGCTTGTTTTGTGCTTGTTCTTTATTGAAACGGATGCGGTTCTGTATGTTGCATGCGTGACTCCTGTAGGCACTGTTCGCTTCACTTCGTTGAATGCTTGAAGCCTCAATCTACCTTACGGGGATACTAGCCACTGCTCCTGGCCCTGCACTGCCGCCGGGATCGGCCTGCATTTTTGCTAACGGACGCGAACACGAAAAATGCCGACCAACTAGAGGCTAACAGTGTCGCTGTAAAAAATGTTTAAATTTAACAGCAATATAAACATATCCTACGCGTCCGCGTGCGGTCTGAAGAGTCTTCGTCGTGTTCTTCCTTAGTCAATTCTGGTGCACTTGGTGGCAATATAATGAAAAATCTCTCTTTCCTGAACGACGGTGCATGTACCTGGCACATTAAGCTTTCTTGAGTGGTCGAAAACGATTAAAGCATTTCCATGCTTCCTGCACAGATTCAAGTTGGTCCTGGGGAGGCTGCAGCGCCGATATCAAGTACGCAGGGGATTTTTCGCGCCGGCTCCTCGTCGGCAAGGTTGAAGCTATGAGAGACCTAAACGCTGCGATGAATAGGCACAACAACAACGTCGGAAGAGCGGTAAGTGCTCGACCGCGCGATTGGGAAAAAGTCGTGACTGGGACGTAACCTTGGCTGCGTGGTTCTGTATTTGTGTAGAAGCAACTCGTTCATTTTGCTTTGTTTAGATTTTAATTATTAAACATGTAGCACCATAGAGTATCACTTAAAATTCAGGCGCACGCGCGTTAGGGAGGCGAGAAAATGGATGAAGTTCTCTATATGTACCGATGGTTCTATACGCAAAAGAAGGAATGTAGTCAAATCTTTTTGTAGGGATTCGAAAGGCTAAAACGATTTATTAGCAGATAGGAATACGCTTCTTGCGTAACGCACATCAAAACCAGCGCTTTCTGGCGCTGGTTTACGAAGCAACGCTGTCTGTACGATCGCGTTTTCTCCACGTTTCTCTCTCAGAAACTCGAGCCCAGAGGCTTCGTTAGCACTGCTCTTACTCACAGGCAAGCACATGCTTGAGTAAATACCAGTCGCAGTATCCGATGGTGGTACCTAGTAGGGATACGATGAAGACGGTATATGATTGGAAAAAGTCGCGAGACGTACGATGCGACTCGAAGATAATATTTACAAAGAGAGATTTAGAGTTTACTCAAAAACCAAATAAACTAGAAAAAACTAGTCCCCACTACTCTCTAAGAACGATTCCCTGTCGACAGGGCCGAAGGTGCGAAGCACGCCTTACGCGAGACGCGAACGAGACGATGCAACTGACCGCAGCTGACGGAGCCGATGCTACATTGCACCGCATTACAGATAATAACTCATTTTCGCAACCCCCCGGTAATTATAGCGCTTGCAGAAAAAATATTATTTCTCACTGAAAGTCTGAACATTGAAAGTCTAAACTTTCGTCCTCAATGAATCTCCTGTCAAGTAAAAAGAAAAACAAACTAATTGCCCCTGCCTTACAGCGGGCTTGCGTTGGCTTAGTGATTCAGTTGCACCTGCGCAGTCGCGTTTTTGATCTCGCGATCATCATACGCTAGCTGATTACAACTGCGGATGTATACCAGTTTGCGTTCAAAGCATGTGCCATCCCGAGTACGCAAAGTTGAGAGATTTCATTGGCGTTCTTATCGTTATCTATCCACAAAGGCTTCCTCAAGCCCCTGCAAGAAAAAAAAGGAACTATGTGGAGCACCAACATATTTTGTAGAATGTCTTGAAACTGCTGGTATTCTAGTAATTCCCACCAAATAGACGTCGGTTGAGCACTTATCGGTTTCAATTCCCAAATTGCAGCGTTTAATGTCACAATCTCCCATTTAGGTTTAAACAATGCACTTTATTAAAAATTATCTCACTGTTTCTTACTTCCCCCAGTGCAATCGGTGCATTGCCGAAAAGACAATCTACTTATATCTACTGCATAACTTCTAAGGTGCGCTTAATCTTCCCTGAAACACCTGTATTCACTGTGTGTGTACATCAGCCAGTCCAACGTAATCCACGCCTTGAAGGCTGGCTTCTTCACAATAAGAGCTTGTGTGAGGAGAAGCGCGCTTCTTAGTGTGAACCGCGAACGTTATCGCGCAGGCAGTAGCCGTTGCAGTAAATAAATAAATAAATAAATAAATAAATAAATAAATAAATAAATAAATAAATAAATAAATAAATAAATAAATTCCGGGACCGATCATACGCATCCTTGACACTGAAGAGGCCCATGATTAGACTTAGGCACGCTTACATTTAAGCTGCCATCTCAAAAAAAAAAAAAAAGAAATATCGCGTCTTGTTGCTGCCATTGTTTGTAAAAGGAAATGAGCGAAATTAAATTCTGTTGCACTATTTGCCTGATTTGAGGGCAATCTGCAACGTCGAGTCGACCGCGAGTATGGACCGAAACGAGCGCCCAGACGTTCTCGGGAGGCACCAGCTGAAAATGATTTTAAGCTGCACTACTGACCCGTGTTCATTGGATAGCGAAGGTCTAAAACCTGGCAGCCTTGATTGCTGGTTGGGGCGTTCGATGGTTTATTGGCAAGTCTTCTGCCATTATCGCGTACTGACGCCCGCGGTTAAAATGATGTTCTATATACACACGCCGCCATGGTCTTGAGTGGCGTCGGCTAACACTCCCAGGCTTAGGTTTACTGCACGTACACAAATACCTAAAGACGTGAACTAACGGACAGTTATCGCACGCGTAATGCGGTAGATGCAGGTTCGGCTTCCACCGAGAGGCAAGTTGCCTTTTCTTCCACTTTAATTTCTATTATCCTCTGATGATAATACGAACGACGAATGAACTTCACACTCATAATTATTTCGGCATTTCAATTTTAAGAAGTTCGCTTCCCCTACACTCTCTTAAGCTTTATTGTCTTTTGGATTCATATGGTGCGCATATAACATATCCGATATTAATTTTATTTATAACCATTTTAATCGCATGAAGCACATGCTGCAATTCGGCCTATGTAGGTTGATTTCCTGAAGAGGAGGCCATCGCTGCATGAGAAATCGAAATGTTCCGGTAGCTAATTAAAATATGCCGATATTATTTTATTACGCTTTAGAGCACACGTTGAAATTGCGAAATTGAAGTCGAGCAGAAATGAAATCGTGTCTGCTTAGCTGAAATTGTAAGGCTAAAGCACATGCGAGTATTCATCCCTATAAAATATGATACAAAATAATATATTGGTGTTCCAGTGATGGCTGACTAAAAGAAATTTTCTTTTTGTCAACTGACTTTTTTGGTCAGAAAAGCAGGGACTACATCGTCTTTCTTTAAAGGGACTCACAGCTGGCCAGGATGTTTTGTGAGACGTTGATGGAAATGAAATGACGATGCTTTATAGTGGCAGAATCCAGCACGCTGTTCACGATTTAAGCAGAAATCATAATTTTAAGTTGCCAAACAAAGTCTCAAAAACCACTAAGTGGCACGAACTGGAGGTGTGAAGCCTTCGTAATTCGGATTTAGTATATCAGATTACTGTACGTAAGTCGGCTGTTATTAGGAACCGCATAATTATTGCTTCAGATTGTAGTTGTTATATTATTAGGCTTTTTCGCCTTATTCTATGCCTGTATTGCGTAAAACAACTCCACGCTACCTAGCGGGGCTCGCGTCCCTCAAAGCATGGCGGAGCACATGATTGCTGTTGCACGCGCGCGAAATTCTGAGCCTGCATGCCGGCTAAGGTACTTTGTTCCAGCTTGCTCACTACTTCGAGAGACGACGTGCTTCGGAAATCAAAAGTGTGGCTACGGCAACACGCTGAACTGCGCGTCACGTGTAAAATCGTCGTTTCACTTTAGGGAACTTAACTCGGCTTAACTCAAAGACGTCCTTGACTTGTTAATGACAAGAGCTGTTGGACATGAAACCACGATAACACGCAGCTATTATTGTAGCAATAATTTAGCACTTGGAAAAACATGAATCGCAGGAACACCGTCTTGACAAACAAAATTACACTTCCTCACAGCTCTGACGGCGCTTGTCCTCTGCCTCCTATCAATGCCTGCGCATAATCGCTATCACGCTCGTATATCACTGTCCAGCATGCTTCCAGGGAACTAGTACATCCTCATTGCAGATCGAAAACTTGTAATAAAAAAAGTTGCACGGTTTTTTCCGCGTTATCACTGCATGATTCGACACTCTGACCGGTAAGCTCTCCATTGCACTAAAAAAAAAAGGGGGGGGGGGGTACCATAAGAATTGCTCGTCAGTTCCTTTAAATATCGCGAAATGTGTTGTGAATTCTGAGAGAAAAAAAAGCGAGCTACGGCAAAACGCACCGTGCCACATGGATGCACTTGTCGTTGCAGGCGGTACGAAAGTCACTGCTGCGCGCCTGCAAGTGTCACGGCCCGTCGGGCACGTGCACCACGAAGACTTGCTGGTTGCAGCCGGGCGAACTGTCTGCCGTCGGACGGAGGCTGCGGAAAGCGTACGACCGGGCCCACCTGGTGAATGTCAACCGCGGCGTGCCTAAATGGCCCGCGGCAAAGAGAGTCCTGGTTTACGCCGTACCGGCGGACAACTACTGCCTGCCGAACCGCAGCCTCGACACCACTGGCACCTACGGCCGTGAGTGCTCACGGTAGGCACCGGCTTGGTGATCGCTCGATTTATTAAGTTCACACATTATTTTCAGCGACTTACAAAGGGTCTATACTTCTGTGGAACATTGTGATGGCCGAATAAATACGGAGAACTGAAATACAAGAAGCGGTTCGAACGTTTTCACGATTTAGAGAATTTAGACGAAAAGACGCGCAGGCACGAAGTCCTTAAACACGGCCAAGGCGCCGGATGGAGGGCTTACATTTTCTGTGAGCTCCATCCAACGGCCCACATTTGCCCCTATATGTTCCCTTTATCCAATGACCCCGTATATAGCCCGACTACAATTGTGAAGATGGCTCCGCAACAGGGACAAAAGTTTCTCGTGTTTTACGTTCCAGACAGAGTGGCGAGAACCTGATATAGGCATCTTGTTTTATTGTTTAAGTGAAGATGCAATGGCAGGCCAAAAGAAAGACTCAACAAGCGAGCACACACGCACGAGTGCAAGCTTTTTTTATACTCTACGCTATATACATATATATATATATATATATATATATATATATATATATATATATATATATATATATATATATATATATCTTGCCCTGTCCCAGCATTTTAATTCGTCACGCAAGCATGGCGAAAATCTGAAAAAAACCTTGTCTGAGTGCCAAATTCAGTAGTTAACCTTATAAACAATTAATATTTTCAAGGTTACCCTAAATGAAGCCCTTTGTCCTGGACGTTTTCGACGAATGAGTTGTCCTTCAGCGATTCTTTAGGGAATATTTCGCGCATGTATTGTGACGGCACATCTATTTTAATGCAATAGCGTTATACATATCAAAACTTGGCCGTCAGCACTGTACTCTGGTTTTTAACGCGGGGCGGATGAGGGCCGATCCAGAGAGAGAGAGAGAGCAAATGATAAAGGAAAGATAGGGAGGTTAACCAGGACTGAGCCCGGTTGGCTACCCTACACTGGGGAAAGGGAAAAGGGGACGGAAAGATTAAGGGACAGTATATGGTATATATGCTCAAAGACATGGGTGGGCTGATCCTTATACCAGTACACGACTGTGTTCTCGTAAGGCTTTCTATGTGCTAAAGTTGTGCAGATCCAAACTTCGGCAATGTAGGGTGGTATGTCCTCAACGGAGCACTGGCGGGGCGAGAGGGAAGGAGCGATGTTATCGGTGTAACGTAGCGCGGCGCGCGACAGGAGAAGCGACGACGAGCATGATGGCTGGCGCAACACGTTTAATCTGCCACGCTTATATGTTATTGCCGTGTTCAGTACACTTGCCGTTGGAAACACCGTAGCACGCTACGCATATTCGCTTTTCTGAAAGAGAGAAGCTTGCGTGTGCGCGCCGGGACAACCTTCAGCTCGCCCCGTGTCCGGCGGTGTTCTGCAGGGATGTGCATTGAGCCCCTTGTTCAAATTGGTGTCGGCTCGCCTCCCTTTGTGCGTCACCGTGAACAGGCCCTTCCCTGCTCGCGTAATTGCTATTTATGCGGACGATTTCACGCTAGCTGCTGGTGACCCCATCACATGTGCTGCGCGCGTGTGACGCTGCGTTCAGTGCACGCCGTATGTGCTCACCCACTACTTACATTGTGTAGGCCTGAGCATCTCTGCATCCAAGATCGAGGCAGTGGTTGTGCACTTTCGCGCGGCTGCGTGCAGGAGTATTTCTCGTGTGTGCGTCGGCGACAACCAGTTGCCGCGGCAAACATCGTTCCGTTCTATTGAGCCGAGGATAAATCGCCGCGTCTCCTGGAGCTATGGTATCACTAAGTTGAATGTGGAGACGAGCTGACCTCTGGGCCTCGTGTGCCGCATACTTTCTCGCGGACAGAGCTGCTTCCCCAAGCTTACCGTTCGCATCTACGGCGCGCTGGCTTCATCCCCATCGTTGGCTTTCTGCATTTCCTAAGCTGTTAAGTGCACATTTGGACATATCATCGGATATCAGACAGCAGACGTCTGCCCCACAGCACGTGCGAAGGATGCGGCACTAAGTTTGTACAGGGTATCGACTCGCAATACAGTCTCCGCGACTACGACATGCGATGCATCAGTTGCAGAGAAACACGGCGCTCTAGAATTTCTGCCTACCCAAGAAAACAAGCAGCAGATAAGAGGGAGGGAGGGATGGAGGGAGGGAGGGAGGGAAGGTAAAGCAGGAACGTTAACCAGACAAAAAAAAAAAGCATGCTTTGCTACCCTGCACAAGGAGAAAGTGAAGAGGAATCTAAGTAGATAGAAAAGCGGAACTATTATTAGCGAAGTAAAAATCCGCACGCAAACACTTATAACAGTGTCCTCATTAGCACGCGTACAGTCAAATAGTACGCTGAGCTTTCCTAATGGGAAACCGGCCCCGTTCTATTCACGATACACTACATCAATAAACGACAAAATAATCCAGAACAGTGCAGCATTATGCAATGGTTACCAATTAGTCACTCTGACAGCACGGGAATGAGGGCCAGATGTTGGTCCACATAGGGCCTATGTTTTGATAACGTTGGCCCCGACATTGTCCCCGTTTACAGTGCTACTTGGATAACATCGAAGGAAATGAAAACGCCCAGGCTCTATTCCGTGCAAACATTTCAGCGCCATCTCCCTAGTGGAAAGACCCATTCACAAATACAAGAGTACTAAAACAAATAGCCTCGAGCAAGCGCGTCTTAAGATTAGAGGGATGGCACGAACAAGAAACAACTTTCCCAGCTACACAGCAAACTCGAAAACATGCAATGCTGCTGCCATATGATTCCAGGCCCAAAAACGCTGTCCATTCACACAAAACATCCTTCACTGCATACCTGGAAAAGATGGCTTCCTCAAAAAGATTACATAGGCAGTCTGTACACGCGCTCCATTCAGTCTTTACGACACTACCTAAAAACCTACACACTGGGCAGTGGCTGACTGATCCAATACCAGCCAGCGTGGCCGTGTTAGCGGAGCTCACCACGGCCTTTGGCTCGACTTATAAGATGAGTCGGATCGACCCCAATTAGGAGACAACACCGTCATTATCAACGTCGCATCTTCCTCCCAACCTTGTATCACCCCTTACCATCCTAACACACTAGTCCCGGACAGGGGGCAGGAAGCCAATAAATGTTATTTGTCTCGGTGTGGACCAGCGCAAGGCCCAGCGGATATGCTTGGGCCTCCGAAGAGCCTCACAATTTTCCAACTACTCTCCTCCTCCCCGCGCGTGCACGCAAACGCAAACACGCACGCACACACACACGCATATACTCCGGAATTCGGGGACGTGATGAGTCGCCTTTGTCACTTCCGAAGCCATGCTGCGTTTGGTGCGTTCTCAACGGGTCGTATAAAAGGTGATGTTTCAATGATTTGTGGTGCTCTCGAGAAATTAAGGCTTCGTGTTGTAATTATGGAGTCGACAGCTACCTAAAGAAGCAAGAACAAAAAAAAGCACGACACAAGAATGTGTCGGTACTCTTTTGTAATAAAAAAGTACTAATGGCGCAACAAGTCTTGAACTTTCATAGCCGGAAACGTGTTGATCGTGGTAATGTATTACAACAGAGCATTCGTCGCGCCCTTTTATCACTTGCAGCAGGACTGGCAGTGGCGTGTCCCGGACGGAACGCGACAGCTGCAAAAACCTGTGCTATAACTGCGGTTATGGCGTCAGGCAGGTGGCGGTGACGACCAGGAGCTCGTGCAACTGCCGGTTTCTCTGGTGCTGCTCGGTCAAGTGCGACAGCTGCGACATCAACGTGACCAAGTACTTCTGCCACTGAGCTACCTGCCTTGTCGCGCACCGCCCCGTGCGCACGCGCCCTTTGCTGTTGACTCCCAATGTGCCGCCATCGTGCTGCTCCTGCAACATCTGTGAACACTGTTGCCCGTGCCACGGTGTGCACCTGCGGCACCGACCTGGCATCAGGACGAGCCTTAGCCGTTTCGCTATGAGGTTATACGGACGCTCGCCGTTAGTGTTACAAGACGGCTTCAAGCCTGGCATTCGTATCACAGCAACAGCTGTTCGGGGACACACGGGTGATTCCGCGTGCGAACCAACGCACGACTAGTAGTACCAGGTACAGCACCCAACAAGTTGCCAAAAGTCGGAATTGTCATCTTTCTGACGCACGGCGCGGCGCATCGCACGGCGCTTTATGTAGTGAACTATAGTGCACTGTAGCGTCGAACCTAGTACCTTCTACTTGTTATGGACTCATGTGCAATGTATATGCGCGGTATCGCAAAAATATCGCAAGAAAGAATGAAAGAAAGAAAGAAAGTTAGCGCGTGCGCTACTTTAATAATGTTGCGCTAATGACGTTATATGTTTATTTATTTCCCTTTTCCGTCGCGCAACCGCATTTGCATATTTTCGTTTTGTATCGTTGTGTCTTTTGTACGTGTGTCCCTATTGACTACTGCCATCATAAATGACTTGGTTTCGTTTCGCTGCTTGTGTGGAGTGGTAAAAGTACACCATCTTACGTGACGCGCATATACCTTTGATTCTCAGCAAAGTGTGAAAGATCCGCTCTCTGGCCTAATCTTGCACAAACTTTGTCAAGAATTTGCAAGCCACAGAGTGTACAACTGGGCCTCTCGTCGGACCCCGTGCTGGAGCCCGTGTGGAAAATTATTTAAACTACATGAGATTGAAGTGGCCAGTGCTCCTTTTCTTCCAGAGCTTCGAAGCCGCGTACGTGTTATAAAAGCCCTGCGACAGTGCCGGGCGACAGATATTTACACTCGCGGAGTAGCTTCTAAACTTGACAAAGACTATGCAGTTGAGGACAAAAGTAACGGAAACGCGAGAACCGTGAGAAACTGCAATTACCTTGCGGCGTGGGCGCGCATCCTGGAATAGAGACGCGTGTGGTGCGGTGGCCTCACACATACATCTCTTGCGCCTAAAAAGCATGCCCAATACGCACCGCAATGCAGGTGTATCAGGTTAGCCGTTGTCCGGTTGCTTTGGTCTCAGCATGTTCCCGTCACCGGAAAGATTGACAGCAATCCATTCATATTGAGATTTCCAGCACAAGTTTGATCACTTGCCTGTACTCATTTCTGTAAGCTTCACACTCATCTTATAGTTCGCATGTTTACTTTCCATTTCGGATACGTTGCAATAGCACTGATACTTGTCTCCTTGTTAAGTGTTGTAATTACCGCTCACGTTGATTCCGGTTAGTTTGTTAGAGCGATGTGTCGGACCACCCAAGATATAGGTTTTCCTCTTTTATTTTTACGTAATAGTAATAAAGGACTGGTTGCCGTTGTGACCTTTGTGTGGATTGTTTGTCTAGTTGATAAGTTCACATGAAATGATGAACATGCACTACGAAGACATTTAAAGTTTATTTCCGCACAGCGCTTTAAGTACATCACAAAAGGGATTTTATGCAATTCTCTAGAAATTATAAGTGGTCGCTGCGATGCCTCTAATGTTTGTGCTCTAGTGGCATTGCAGCAATATATGACATTTCCACCAATTATGAAATAGGTAAACTGTGCTAAGTAGTCGGGCATGACTAAAACCAAGCTTGCTTTTTAAAAGCACAACGAACGTGTGAAAACGGACATGTAGCTAAGTACCAAGTACAAGATTTGCTTAACATTTCGCGCTTTCGTCACTTGCATAAAGAGATTCTCCACTTTTCGTATGAAAAGTGACGTTCGTAAAGAGCGCACCAGTGAGTTCCAATGCCAGAAAACCGGCCAAACGCCCAGCGAAGCGCCACCGTTTACATACCAACGCGAACCATCGACCGCCCATTGACAGGCTTTTGCTGGTTATGAAATATCTAGAACCTCAATTAGTAGGGCAGACGAAAATAGTAGACAAAGCAGACAAAGTTGCAGACATGTGCTGCAGTGCTGACCTGATGGTGCCCCAGCTGATGTCATTGGAGCGCCGTTAGCTGCGCCTCCATCGGTTCCCTAATAGTTCATTTATAGCACAGACAGAAATATTTGAAGTGCCGCGAACCCATGATTTCAGGAGGCCAGCGTCACCGCCAACATGGACACACTCTCCACTCACCCCGTCTAGCCTCTGCAAGCGAAATTTCTTCCCTGTGCTCTCCCATGCCAGAGCCGGAGGATCGCGCGACAAATACGTCTCGGGCCCCGCCTTCTTATTTTTCCCCCTCTCGCGCGTTTTTCCTGAGGGGTGCATTTCCGGTGGCGGTCTCGCGCGCGAGCTGTTGCGTTTGTCCCGTTTCGCGCAGCGGACGATTTTGCGCGCTCTGCACGAGAACATCTGGTTGGTGGTACAAGCCAGTGCCACAATCAAGTGCTCTGAGGTAGGCGTGAGAGGATGAAAGAACATGATAGCGACGCTGGAACACGGTAGAAAATGACATAGTTTCGTTCTCTGCGCACGCGACTGCACGACGGGAACAAGCAGACGAAACCGAAGTGTACATCTCTCTTGCTACGTACGGTACGAAGTAAAACGAAAACACGCAGACATTCGGTTTGTACGTTTTATTATTTCTAAATTCGTCTACTGAAGCAACAGATTAAACAAATAACCGATGTTGCCTTGAATAATTCGCAAACTCACCTGTCACTATGAGCGACGCCACAGCACCGCCATGTACGTAGGCGCACTTCCGCGATAGACGTCTACTCTCTGGCTGGGTGCGCGGCACCCGCGAGAAGAGCAAACGGCGTTTGGTTTGAAATTTAAGCGCTTTAACACTTAACAGACACGATCGTTAGCGCGCATTGTATGGACTGCGCATGTCAGCTAAAAATGTACCCACCTGGGGAAGATCCCTTTAAAGCGCGACTGTCACATCCTCATCGGACGCCGATGAGAACTAAAACATAAGTAAAATGCAAAAAATGCAAATATAAAGCGTATTGAGCGCAATTTTCATACCATGAAAGGTAATATAGATAAAAAGATCCAAATAAAGTTAACCAAGCGGTAAGTCGTTCGAATTTTGTGGCGGATGACTGGTTTGAATTCGGCAAGTCTTGGTTAAGGTGGTTCTGAAACCGGAATAAATACGAGTTCAAGGGAAGCAGTTTCCTCATAAGTATACTGCAGCATGCACTTATAATACTCAGAAGTGCAAACATTAGAAAGGGTTCACGAAAATAGATATTTCATAAAGACTGTTGACCACACGGTAGAAGACTCTTTAAACTGGTGCTATGACACAATCTGAACATGGTACTCGCTTGATAGTGGTCTCATAGACAGCCGAACCAATTTATTGGGGCACGAAGAGAGCCTATACAATATAGCTAGAAAGACCGTCTCCCATTTCTTTAATTCATCTTCTTGAAATTCTCGGCACTTTTCGAGTTTGTTGTGACCCACCGGTAGACACACCGTCTGTTGGCCGTGCTAAAGAGGTGCAAAACATTGTGCCGGTCCCGCGCACTGTGGGGATTCTATGTTACCTAGTATTTTTCAGGTTCCTATGTATCTATTTTATCTATCTAGCAAACTATGAATCTAGCATTTTGCAGGTATCTGGCTATCCTGCACTGTTGGGGGTTCCGAGGAGTTACCAGATGGATCAACGGGTTCATGTAAATCGAATAGTTAAGCGTGACGCGAAAGTACGAGTTTGTGACGACAGCAGCACGACGAACACGTTAAAGACTATCATCTGGCGGCATCGGCATGATTGATACTGCATCCGTTCGACGCAAATTTCTACGTGCCGACTGTTGGGTTCTACATAGGTACTCAACGGCAGTTAGCCAGAGAAACAGTGATTGTGACGTGATCTGCGACTATGTGTTATACGATCGTACGGTGCCTAGTTTATGCCAAGTGGTCTATGTTGAAATGACGATGGAATTTGCATGCCGGAGAAAAATTTTTAAAACATGATTACTATGGGCCAATGATGAAGTCGGTACAACGTTGCACAGTTTCTACGTAGCGTTAGATGCTACAACAAAAGTACAGGGGAATGTGGGCCGATCCTGGGGTTACTGCAGTCTAACATAGAGTCGCAGAGCGCGAGCTTTCACAAGGAAAGAAGACGAGAAAGTGACACGGGATGCAAGCGCCAAATGTGTCAAACAGCTGGCTGCCTTTAGAATCAAGGACGGCTTTTTTTTTCTTTAAGCCTCCCCGTTTAAAAGAGGGAAGTATGCATGCGATTGTAGCCTAATGGCTATTGTACCGGGCTACTGTGCTCGACGGCACAGGCTCGCTTCCCCGATCGGCCACCACATTGCGGAGTGTTGTTCAGGAGTCTAGAAGAACTGGTGAGGCTGATACAGTGCTGACCACGTCCCCTGCTACAGATGTCTTCCAGATAAGACGGGGTAGGACTTCTAATTCACAAGAATCATTATAGCTATTTTAAGGCACCAAAAAACAACACACAGCACACAAGAGAGGACAACGAAATAGAGCACAACTCACAACTACTTTATTTTTACAGACGACACGTACATGTATACCCTCAGTCAGCGGCTGAAGCGACCAGCCCGTTCAAGCATCAAGTGCGGTAAGATAAGGAACCTTCAATAAACTTTTTTTCTGACTTTTACAATGATAAGGACGATTCACTAACACACAGGCTACCTCTCTTACTGATATAAAATGCTTCCATTATTTCCATAGCTTTCGTATTTTTGCTTCTGGCAAGAATCCGCGAGTCAGAAAAGTATGCTTCACAAGAGTGCAATGGACAGTTTTTAACATGCTTAAGTGTATTAGGGTCATCTTTATTTTGCTCAATGTTTCGTTCATGTTCCCTGATCCGCTTATTTACACAGCGCCCAGCCTGTCCTATATAGGAACAACCACAGGAGAGGAGAATTTCATAGACTACCTCTAGGGCAGATTTTATGAACTGCCGCCCATTCTTGGTTCCGCAGCCTCTTTCTTTTTAGCAGTGTGTTCAGTGGGGCTGGTTGGTTCATCTGTCCTGTGCTCTTTACTCGATCGTCCTGTGTTGTGCTGTTCCTGCTTTTATTCTCTTTCTTTTCCTTTTTCCTTTCCTTTTTCTATCCTAGAGCAAAGGCCTCCGAGCTTCCTAGGAGTTGTAAAAACGAGCGGAACACCATGCCTGCTCGCATCCTTCTTTAAATTGTGGCCAACTTGTGCACATACGGCACGGCCACCGGTCTCACCTCTTCTTGAGGGACCTCTGCTCCAGCTCTCACAGCCCTTCTCTTTTTGCAATAGGCTTTCCGCAACCCCAGTTACAAGCGAAGCAGGGAACCCAGCTGAAACCAGCCTGGCCAATTGGTTTTCTAAAATAGACTACATCTTGGGAATACAAGATTTCCTGAGAGCGGATTCAAGGCAGAGTGAAGCTATTCCTCGTTTTACCAGTTTCGAATGGGAGGAGTCGAATTTCTCACCCGTCCCAGTAAAGTCTACAAAAGTAAAAACTAGAGCAGTAGTGCTGTGTGAGCGCCTGGGTTTGACTAACCTTGCTAAAGTGGTTTACAAAAGCAAAAATAATGTGCTGAATGTGTTCCTTTCGTTGAAAACGCACAAGGAAGGTATGCCTTTCAGAACAATAGTTACTGAAAAGGGGTCGTCGCAGAAGCAGCTTAGCCTTTATTTGTTGAAACACTTGAGTAAGCTTGATATACAAGATCCCTTTTTAACGAAAAGGTCCGGTGAGGTGTGTGAATTCTCGAAAACTGACCGTGACTTTGGTCGTGCCTTTTCTGATGATGTTGATTTTTTTTATTCCGTTCCCCATGAGGTCTTATTTGCTGCAGCCAGGGAGTGTATTGAAGGAACTGGCCCTGTTTCTTTTCAGAACTCTGCCGGTATATTTATTGATAACCTTTTAGGCGTTTTAAAATTTCGCTTAGAGTCCACTTCCATAACTTTTGACCCAGTGGTTCTTTCTGCAGAAAGCAGGCAAATGCATTGGATCCTGCGTCCCACCAGTGCTATGTAATATATTTCTTTCCCAACTGGACCAAGTTCTGCACCAGGTTTTACCAACGAACAAGGCTTTTAAAGTCTTTAGATAAGTGAACGATTCTTTTGATAACTTTAACCAAGGACGGAAGTTTGAACTTCAAGGAAGCCGTGGGCGATGTTCATCCCTATTTAGACAACATGTAGAAGGCTTGGGTTTTACGAGTAAACTGAATTAGGCTAATTTTTTAGTTTTCAGATCTAAAAATTGAGTTCTGTTGAGATCGGCTTTGTTGGGGTTATGCTCTCCGGGCAAATAAAGGGCTTCTGCCATTCGACTTCGCTCATTCAAAACTGGTGAAAAGAAGAGTTGCTTCCCTCTGCCTTGAATCCGCGCTCAGAAAATCTTGTATTTCCAAGATGTAGTCTATCTTAGAAAACCAATTGGCCAGGCTGGCATCAGCTGGGTTCCCTGGTTCGCTTGTAACTGGGGTTGCGGAAAGCCTATTGCAAAAAGAGAAGGGCTGTGAGAGCTGGAGCAGAGGTCCCTCAAGAAGAGGTGAGACCGGTGGCCGTGCTGTACGTGCACAAGTTGGCCAAAATTTAAAGAAGGATGCGAGCAGGCATGGTGTTCCGCTCGTTTTTACAACTCCTAGGAAGCTCGGATGCCTTTGCTCTAGGATAGAAAAAGGAAAGGAAAAAGGAAAAGAAGGAGAATAAAAGCAGGAACAGCGCAACACAGGATGATCGAGTAAAGAGCACAGGACAGATGAACCAACCAGCCCCATTGAACACACTGCCAAAAAGAAAGAGGCTGCGGAACCAAGAATGGGCGGCAGTTCATAAAATCTACCCTAGAGGTAGTCTATGAAATTTCCCTCTACTGTGGTTGTTCCTATATAGGACAGACTGGGCGCTGTGTAAATGAGCGGATCAGGGAACATGAACGAAACGTTGAGCAAAATAAAGAGGACCCTAACACACTTAAGCATGTTAGAAACTGTCCATTGCACTCTTGTGAAGCATACTTTTCCGACGAGCGGATTCTTGCCGGAAGCAAAAATACGAAAGCTATAATAATGGAAGCATTTTATATCACTAAGAAAGGTAGCTTCTGTGTTAGTGAATCGTCCTTATCATTGTATAGGTCCGAAAAAAGTTTGTGAAAAGTTCCTTATCTTACCGGACTTGATGCTTGAACGCGCTTGTTGCGCAGGCGCTGACATATGTACGTGTCTTCTGTAAAAATAAAGTAGTAGTGAGTGGCACTATGTCCCATTGTCCTCTCTTGTGTGCTGTGCGTTGTTTTTTGGCGCCTTAAAATTAGTTATAATGAATCAATACCACCATTCCCAGAAAGAAGTTCTCATAATTCATAAGAACATGGCGGACAGCATTGATAGATTCCACAGCTTTAATGAGAGGGTAGCAGTCATCATAATAAAGCTAAATAGGAGATATAGATTAAAGGTAGTACAAGCCTACGCTCCAACCTCCAGTCTCGATGATGAAGAAATATAACAGTATTAATTATGAAGATGTTCAATTAACAATGAGAAAGGTGCAAACTCAGTATACTGTACTCATGGGCGACTTTAATGTAAATGTAGGGAAAAGGCAGGCTGGGAACAAGCAATTGACAACTACGGCATCGGTTCTAAGAATAGTAGAGGAGAGATGTTCGTAGAATTCGCGGAAAGGAATAGTCTCCGAATAATGAATACCTTCTTCGTGAATCGTAGTAACAGGAAGTGGACCTGGAGAAACCCTAATAGAGAAATGAGAAATGAAATAGATTTCATACTCTCTGCCGATTCCAGCATAGTGCAGGATGTAGAAGTGTTAGGTAGGGTAAAGGGGGGCAGTGATCATAGGTTAGTGAGGCCTAGCATTGCTCTCAATTTGAGGCGAGAAATAGCAACATTAGTCAAGAATAAACAGGCCAACCTAGGCGCAGTAAGGGTAAAATCAGATTAGTTTAGGTTGGTACTTGAAAATAAATATGAAGCCGTAGAACAGAGAGATGAAGATGACATATAGGGTAATGAATGAAACCGTAACTAGACTGATTTCAGAAGCAGCTATTGAAGTGTGAGGTAAGGCATAAAGATAAACAGTAGGTAAGCTCTCCCAAGTAAGAAAGAACCAAGAAATAATAAACGACAAAGCCCCTTGAAAGTGTCTAATTCAAAAGATCAGACATAATTCGCTGAACTGCCAAATCTAGCTGATAAGCTATAGAAGAAAGTAAGCGATATTAATTATAACGACAGAAAGGTTGAGGAAGCAGTAATAAATGGCCGCAACATGAAATCAATGAGAAGAACACAACTGTCATAGAACAGGGCAAGATGTACGCAGTGAAAGATAAGCAGGGTAATGTCATCAGCAACTTCAATGATATAGTAAAATCAGCAGAACAATTCTATACTGACCTGTATAGTACCTAGAGCAGGCACGTAACCTTCACTCGGAGCAGTGATGAATGAACAGGATACAGAGGCTCCTTCTATAATTAGCCATGAAACTAATTATAAGGGCCTCGCAAGACATGTCCCGGGGAAAAGCGGCAGGAAAAGATGTAATAAGAGTCGATTTATTCAAAGATGGAAAAGACATTGTGCTTGAAAAGCTTGCGGCTCTTTATACGTAATGCCTCACAGCTTCAAATGTACCAGAGAACTGGAAGAATGCCGACATTATACTAATCCATAAGAAAGCAAACGTTGAAGAACTGTATTATGAGCCCATTAGCTTTCTTTCAGTATTATATAAAATATTCACCAAGATAACTTCCAATAGACTAGGGGCAACACTTGGCTTCAATCAACCAAAAGAACAGGCCAGCTTCAGGAAGGGATATTCTACAATGAATCACGTCCATGTCATGAATCAGATAATTGAGAAATCTGCGGAGTACAATAAACATCTCTATATGGCTTTCTTAGATAATGAAATGTCATTTGTTTCAGTAATGTATCAGCAGTCATGGAGGCATTGCTTAATCAAGGAATACGGGAGGCATACATGAATATCTTCAGAAATACCCACAAAGATTCCAAAGCCACCTTGTTTCTCCACAAGAAAAGTAGAAAATTACCTATCACGAAAGGGGTCAGACAAGGAGACACAACCTGCCCAATGCTGCGTGCTAAGAATTATTCAATCTAGCATTAACTTCAGCTTCCTGACTCTTAAAGTAACGTTATGAGAGAGGAAGACAGCGGTGTGGATCAGAGAGCAAACGGGGATAGCCGATATTCTAGTTCGGCAGCATGGTACACTCTTGTAACACGTGAAGGCGAAAGCCTGCTGCCCACCTGGTAATGCGCTGTCTCGCATCCTCGCGTTGCTGCTTTCGCAGTTCGGCTTCTTCCGCTCGTTCCCAACATTCAGCCGCGGCTTCGGGGTCAATCTCGCGGCAACGACGTTTTTCTTCGACTTCACGCTGCACAATTTCAGCGGGGGATATAAACGTATGCTGTTCCTGGTGTTGTATGGGTGATTTCAATGAATGTATGCACTGTTCGCTTTACTTTGCTACACGCCGTGGTTGCTCAGTGGCTATGGTGTTAGGCTGCTGAGCACGAGGTCGCGGGATCGAATCCCGGCCACGGCGGCCGCATTTCGATGGGGGCGAAATGCGAAAACACCCGTGTACTTAGATTTAGGTGCACGTTAAAGAACCCCAGGTGGTCGAAATTTCCGGAGCCCTACTACGGCGTGCCTCATAATCAGAAAGTGGTTTTGGCACGTAAAACCCCATAATTTAATTATTCTTTCTTTCACTTTGCTGAGCGCTTGTAACCGCAGCCTTACGGGGGTGAGCCATTGAGAAGGTCACGTGTTTTTTTTCCTTGCCACTCGACTACACGCAGCGTTTCCGTACGTTGTATACGTGATTCCAATGAATGTATGAACTGTACGCTTCACTTTGTTGAGTGCTTGTAGCCTATGCATTACGAGAGGGATAAGCCATGATGTTTTTTGCTTGCTCAGAGGGGTATGAGCACTTACTGATGACGATAGTTTTTTTCTTTTTGCCATGCGACCGGACGACGCGTCTTTTTCAAGGTCATCGGGGGTATGAGTTAAGGCTTTCGTCTTAAAGATAGACCTGGGCAGGTCATGTAATGCGTAGGGCAAATAACCGGTGAACCATTAGAGTTACAGAATGGGTGCTATACGGGAAGGAAAGCGCAGTCGAGGACGGCACAAAATTAGACTGGGAAGGCTTAGGAATGAAGATCAACGACAAATATTTATTTATTTATTTATTTATTTACTCCTCAAATGCCCCTGGAGAGAGGTTTTACATGAGGGGTGGGCAGCTTAAAGAAGAAGGTGTTCGATGGCAGTCTTGAACTCATTCGCACTGGAGTAGTGCGCCGCTTCTTCAGGCAGATCATTCCAGTCTCTCGCTGTACGTGGGGAAAACGAATGCAGATGAGATGATGTGCGCGCATGCGGGGGGTATGCTCACTTTGAATGATTAGTCCGGGATAAATGACGGTGAGCGGAGGATATGACGCTGTTACCAATCGGGGCGTGATAGAACTTGTGATATAGAATGAGCCTGGACACTTGACGTCTCGTTTCTAGACTGGAAAGATTCGCATTAGATTTTAGCGCTGTGACACTAGTATATGAATAATAATCATGGCAGATAAATTGGGCTGCGCGGTTCTGGACAGATTCAAGCATGTCAGAAAGATTAGCATGATGAGGGTCCCAAACTGAGCATGCGTATTCAAGTTTGGGCCTTACCACAGATTTGTAGGCAAGAGTTTTTACAGAAGGAGGGGCAAATTTCAGATTTCGCCGGAGAAAGCCTAAGGTGCTGTTCGCCTCGTTAGTTATTTTAGCGATGTGAGAGGACCATGAACGATCGTGCGATAAAATAAGCCCTAGGTATTCTCCACAAGAAAAGTTGAAAATTACCTATCACGAAAGGGGTCAGACAAGGAGACACAGAATACATCAGCAACCTTCGGTTTGCAGATGACATTGTCCTGTTCAGCCACCTCGGAGATGAATTGCAACAAATTATCGAGGACCTTAACCGAGAAAGTGTAAGAGTAGGGTTAATGCATAATATGCAGAAGACAAAAGTAATATTCAGTTGCCTAGCAAGGAAACAAGAATTTGTAATCCCCAGTCATCCTCTAGAGTCTGCGCAGGAATAGGTTTACCTAGGTCAATTACTCAAAGATGACCCAGATTATGAGAAGGAACTTTACAGAAGAATAA
The DNA here is from genome assembly GCF_050947875.1 of Dermacentor variabilis. Taxonomy (NCBI): domain Eukaryota; kingdom Metazoa; phylum Arthropoda; class Arachnida; order Ixodida; family Ixodidae; genus Dermacentor; species Dermacentor variabilis. The sequence goes on from NC_134568.1 coordinate 90,907,548, forward strand.
AAATGGGGACAACCGATATTCTAGTTGACAATAAGAGAAGAAGTGGGCCTGGGAAGGCCACGTAATGCGTAGGACAGATAAGCGGTGGACCTTTAGAGTTACAAAATGGATGCCAGAAACGCAGTCGAGAACGGCAGAAAATTAGGTGAGGTGATGAAATTAGAAAATTTGCAGGCGCAAGTTGGAATCAGCTAGCGCAAGACAGGGTAATTGGAGCTCGCTGGGAGAGGCTTTCGTCCTGCAGTGGACATAAAAATAGGCTGCTGATGAAGATGATACACACATACACGCACTTCTAATATCTTCCATCCCTTCTATGCCTCTACCACGTGACCTTCTTCCACACTTCACACATAAGCTTTTTTACACTTTGACACTTAATGCTAACGCATAAAAAAGAGAAAAAAAATGCAGACAGAAAGAAAGTACCCTCGCACTCAAGTGATCATTTCTCTAAAGCCAATTACTCTGTAAAACAATTATGAACCCTCTGTTGGTCAACCGCGCTTAGCAATCCACATGTGATTTTGAGAAGAACCGTTCGCTACTCTTTGAGAACTCCGGGACCACCTGAAGAAAGTTGCAGTATCACCCGAAAGGCGAAGCATTGATAACAATAGCAAATTATTAGACAACTACACGAAGCAAGGTTCATAGATTTATCGGCTGCATAAATTGCAGTAAACATTCGCTTACTAATTAAATTAACAATCATGGCGTCACGCACGCACGAGCAAACATGAACAGATGTCACTCGATGACTGCGAACACTCGCTGTCTCGATGCTGGCGTGATGAAAAGCGGCAGCAGCGGCGAGCGAATTATCCTGTGGGCTACCTTTCTCTTCAACGCGGGTAGGTGCGCGAGAACACAGTGCACTCAAAGCAATAATTCACCTCGACTGGCGTAACTTTGGCACCCACCGCAGACTACCTCCAAGATAGCGCGCGCGCGCGCGGCCACATCATTCAAAGAGGTGCGATCAGGAAACGTGCGCTGACCTGTCCCCTTCCCCGCTCCCTCCCACCTCTAGGGCCCGAGAGAGAGAGCGTGTTTGGAGCGACAATCCTTCTCGGCGCACCCTTGCACTTAAATCATGCGGCGCGCAACCACGATCTCATCGCACTTGGACTTTATTGGGGGCGAGCTCTACCACTGGAAAAAGCTGGCGCCACCGTCGGCGTGACGTGGCATGAGGTATCACGTGGACACACCGGCTGCGTCGGCTGCTTCGGAAGCGCCGAAGCGAGCTGAAAGCGAAAGTTTAATGTCCCACCTGCGCTGCGGTTCTGATTAAGTGGTGAGGCTGTCCCGCCTTGACAACATTTGAAAGCACTATAATAGGTAATGGCTGCCTTTGGAAGCGCGCAGCATGGTAGGCTACTGTTCGGTGCCGCTGTGCCGGACGTACGCAACCGAGCCCGGTGTCAGCGTTATTCACACGTAGCCGCAGGACAAGAAGCTGGCTAAAATTTGGCTCGCGAAACTTAGAACCAGCAAACAGCCGTCGGCTACAACTCGGGTATGCAGCAAGCACAGACGTGAGGAAGATTTCTGCTACGGCGCTGGGACTGCCATGTTCTGTGAGTAGCAGAAAACGCGTAGTGAGACGCTCGCCCGCGCTGGCTGCCAGGCTAATGTCATAACAGTTTGGTCTATGAACTTGTTCATGCTAGATACTGGCAAGTTCAGTGGAATGGAAAGGGAGTGGTAAGACGCATATTAAAAGAAGCATGGCATATATGGTCATGTTTGTGTAATGAATTAACGCACTGGATTACGATACAGGCGCAGCGGGAAATGGCACGCTGCAGAATACCGGTAAACATTCAGTGCGACGCAACTTGAGAAATAATATTGAAACGTCCAAGAATTTAGGAAAAAAAAAATATTGAATCGTCGCGACGGCACATCACAGTCGCTGTAGGCGTCGAAGTCTCTATAACGAAATTATTTTTGAACAGCTCTAATAGCGTCCACTCAACAATGGTCGCTTGTGTACTGTCAGATGCTCATATTCTGCGGCCTAAAGCTCACGGCACGATGCGACAACGTGCGCGCAGCGAAAGCGAAAAATTGTGCGCAGACATGCATGCAGACGCCCAGACGGTCGCTGCGAAGGTGTGCGATCGCTGCATTGAGGATTCATTCTTTTATGCTCAATTTGGTTATGCAGACAGCCCACCATAAGAACATATTTCACAGTTTGCTCTCAGCGTTTGCCTACCTTTCATGCAAGAAGCCGGTTCGGGAGACTCCATCGCGGTGATCGCGCGCAGTGGCGCTCTCTGTACGTATTCACAGATAGTCTGTAAACGATGCTGTGCTTTCTGCTTGCCCAAGATTATTATTTCGACAGTAAGAAACTTCCCACGTTTTGAGAGTACACACAGAAATGTCCAGGAGAGCTGCCGCGCGGTGCTTTCACTGAGCGCCGTAAGCCAAACCTATGAGGAGCGCGCCGCGCTTCCTCCGTGGCGCCGCGTGATCCCTCATAGTACGCAAGGGAGGCGCTTCTGACAGGTGGCGACTCCGTAAAGGCTAAACCCCATGAGCGCGATTTTGTGCGCGACAGCGACGAGCGACGGCTTCGAGCGACGGATCGGGCAGTGGCGTAGCAACAGGGGGGGCCGGGGGGCCGTGGGCCCCGGGTGCAAGGGGCCACTGAGGGGGGGGGGGTGTCATATGCGTCTGAAGACACCCCTCTTTCCGCCAGCTACACCCGCGGAGGGGGGTGACCGAAGACCTATGGGCCCCGGGTGCCAGACGACCTAGCTACGCCACTGGGATCGGGCCGTCGCGCGATCGCTCGGTTCTGCAAATCTAGAATTCGTCGCTCGTCGCCCGTAAGTGCTATCAGGCCACGCACACTCTCAAGTACAACAAATGGCCACAGAGGGCGAAAAATCAAGCGAGGCGCGTTACAGCGTAAGCGCGCAAGTGGAGCTACTGCAATTTGGTCACATACTTTAATTTGTGCTTTCTCTGCTAGGGGCGCTGAACATACTGAATTTTTTACTTTACACCAACGATTGACATAAACAATCGAGGTGTCTAAGGATGTTTTTTTTTTACCTCAGGCCTTTTTACCTTTTTACCTCAGTTGATTTTTGTTAAAATTTGATTGTTGAAGCTGCTTTTTAGTCATAGCGTCAAGGTTTTTGTACTTGATTAACCACCGACAGCCTATTGGTATCGATGTGTTTCCTGGTTGTTGGCGTTCAAATACTACGGCGGTAAAACATTTTCGAAAGCATGCATGGTTTCGTCTGCGAGTCATTACATAGACTTGCTGTAAAGAGGTCTACTCTTGGCAAAATATAGTGCCTCATTTTGTCTAGGCGTTGATTATCATAATGAATGCGGCGGAGGTTGAGGGAGTACGCTTGAAGGTACGTTTTTATGCCGTTGATCTCCATAACACCGTAAGCACGCAAACCGATGTCACAGAACACCCGATGCATCATTGTGTGTTCTCCGTCATCGCTTGTTTGCTGTACGCCTACTAATTCTTCATTTCTTCTTCAAGTGTTGTATCCTCCTTTTGTCCTTGTTCTCTTATGCTTCACTTACAGTATGTTGTTCCGTCAGCTGTAATGCGCATTTGCAAAACCAATACGTTTGATAAGACGCAGTGGTTATCATAATTTCACTACACATGTATTAAGCTGGCACATATCGTTCAGATACAGATACCTGTATGCGGACTTGCACGACGTTGATGCGGAGATTAGGATAATTATGACACCCGTAAGGAAGAGGCAGCTGACGGCCGTAAGCTGTTGCGTTCTTTCCGCCAAACTACACGGCCTGGTAGTGCTGTAAAGATGCTGTATAAAAGTGACACGCGGTGACAGGGAAATTATTATACTTAGCAGCCGACCGTACGTTTTGTAGCTTAGGTCTTCTTTCTTGTGCGTTTGTGTTACCCTTATTAATGAGCCATTTCTTGACTATGTAACCGCGTTTGCGTGGATGCGTAGACGTGTGATTTTGTTGTACTTGTAAAATGCAAATAAAATATTTTCAGGCTTACTCAATCTTTGGTGTCGCGTGCGTTTATTCCAGTCGAGGCCATCGTGCCACCTGGAAACCGCATTCTGTCAGTAGCCCTACACGAAATGCAACAGCTGGAGCGCGGCGGCACAACTCGGGGTAACGGCGGCGTAATAAATGAAAAACCGCTCGGGATGCCCTTAAAAGTCAGTTCAGAGTGTGCCTTAACTCGATATGACTCAGCGCTACATGTATTCTGCTGCGCCTCGATCGTGCTCCCGCCAGTTTGGTTGCTCTGTGGCAAACGTAGCGCCTACATATATATGCAGGCGCTACGTTTGCCACACAGCAACTAAACTGGCGGGAGCACGATCGAGGCGCAGCAGCCAGAAACCCAGTAAAGCCACAGAACTATAGTGTACGTGGTGTACACTATACACAGAACACCTGGTAAAGCGGCCATACTGTGCAAAACCCCGTTTCCGTTTCCTGTTGTACAGCGCCACCTGTGGTCGCATACTTTAGTTCACGACGCCACCGCTACGCTTATTTCCGTAGCACTGTGGAAGGTACAGTTTCCCTTCTCTAAGTTTGTATAGGTGTTCTGTGGTCGCACCGGAAAGTCCGCCGAAAAAAAAGCGCACGGACGCGCGCTGCTGCAAACACTCGTGCCATGTACCGCGTTGAAACTCCACTAGTAGCTCGACGTCGGTGCGGTGCCGAAAAAGTGCGCAGCGTAAGACTGCAAATCCACTTTGAAACAGAAAGTAGTCAGGGCTTCGTCCGAGTTTTACGGACTGCACCGTCAGCCAGGTAGTTGCCGCCTAGTCATTGACGGTTATCAAATCTAACGAAAAATATGTTCGTTACACTTGGGCGATGCTTAAAAACATCATGTTGCTGACAAAGTTTTCTTGCAGCGTCGGCCTTCTCTTGCTGGTGGTGGCAGCATATGTGGCAGTGCGTGCCTGACTTCACGTACTCGTTTAAGGCGCGGTAACACTGGGCCTATACGAGACCGATAAGACGCTGACGCGAACGATTGATCGACTATTGTGCGCCACTGAAACCATTTTATTAGACCAAGCCGACAACGACGCAACCGACGAGCGCGAGTTGTCGTACTGCGACGGGCTTTCTTGTCGATGGCACCGACAAAGTCAGCGTGCCGACCACCTTTCGACCGAACCCCGCGCGATCGGCCATCGAACCGACAACGCGATAGTGACAGCGTCTTCGCTTGTATATATAGTTATTCACGCTCAAAATGAGTCAGACATGCCTACCAAGTTGAAATGATCAAGCTTCAACCTTCTCAAGCCGTGCACATGAAGTTTGAGCCAATGTTGATCCTGTTCAGCGAAGGTTAAGCCTGGCGCCGTCGAGTTCCTGCACTCGCTATGAGCGGCAAGAATTTGGAGTGGCGCCCTCTCGCGAGTGACGTCACGGCCAGGACGCCGCTCGCTCTGGCTCGCTCGGCTGCCGCACGCGCTCGTTCTCTTCGTGCATACTTGGGGTATTGGCGGCTCGAGCCGTACTTACAGAGGAATATTTCGGATTATTTCTGCTCCCATGCCTGAACCGCAGTTTCGTCTTCAAAACCGCGTGAATGGAGAAAATTTGCGACTTGGATATCGCAAGCTATGTAGCGCTGAAAGGGTCTACTGTTCCTGCGATACATATATGCTCCATCTCTGTCCATAAATGTTGCTTAAAAAAAATGTCTGCAAGCTCAACACGAGAATTTATGTATGATGCTCCTCTAAACATTTAACATTCTCTTAGTACTTAGCTGTGGGAGACATCGCATTTTACATGGAAGGAAACCTTGATATTTGGTATCAACATCACTTGATCCCACACTAAGTCTTCGAGCGCCATCACAGCTTCGCCGTAGAGACGCCACGCTTTTATATCGACTTTGGTTGGGCGTTGCCTTTACCAAAGCCTATGCATTCCGCATAGGGATGACCGACAGCCCAACCTGTGACCACTGCGGCCATGAAGAATCAATCGGCCATATTCTGTGCGCCTGCCCGCAGTACAGTCCACAGGGGGAATGCCTTCGCCACGAACTTGACCAACTAGACGACCAACCGCTATACGAAACAAGAATTCTACAACATCGAAAGGACCTACCGTCACAGAAGAAGGCCGTGCAAGCGCTATTGCGCTTTTTGCGATCTACCGGCCTGTGTGAACGACTTTAACTGGAACGCCTTTTGTGTGTGTGTCTCCACGAGTGCGTCTTTTTTCTTATCTTTTTTTTAGCGTTTTCCTCTCTGTCATCTTTCTAACCCCTATTTCCCATCCCCAGTGTAGGGTAGCAAACCGGAGACTCATATCTCGTTAACCTCCCTGCCTTTCCTTTTCATTCTCCCTCTCTCTGTGGTATCAACATTATAAAATCGTGTTAGAAGGAAGCTTTCATCATGATTGTTATTACTGTGGTGAGTTTTAGACAAATGTGGCAACTGTATTAAGGCTTATTAAGGCTTTTCGCATTTTTTGCGAAAAGGTTTGGTACTACCAAAGTACTGAGGGACTCTGGTACTACTTTCACCGTTCTCTGAAACAGGCACCCAGAAACGCATTGGCTGTTAACACGAGGGCGCATCATGTATTATATATATATACACTTAGCGAATACCATAACAGCAATCACATGAAAGAAAATTTCGTGGTTAAGATCGCGAACCAATCAACTGCAAGCGATGAAATGTGTCATAGTGGCCCTCGCTAGCTTTTATCGACGACATGACACGCCCCTCCCCCAACGGAAACAACCGACTGTCGTTATGGCGAAGCACGCATTGTTCGCGAAACCGAGCCGTTCACTACAACTTGCAATTGAAACCATGAAGTAGCTCTTTACAGCGCTAATTACAATGCCTATAGCATACTCGAGGCACTACAGCGCAGCTTAGGCTCCCTTGAAATGGAAAATTCAAACACATTCTGCCTCACCATGTATCGATCCTGCGTTGTTTAAATATAAACTGAAAACTGTTCGCTTCGTCAGCACGTACAAGAAAACCTCGCATACCGCCTCATAAAGAGGACATCACAAGCCTCACACGAGTTCACTTGACTTTTGACCTCCACTGGAAAACAATGATATCTTCAATATGCGCCACACTACTAATGAATGAGGCTTCGGCTTCTTGCCGGCTGCAGCGAAACGGTACAAAAGGCATATTTCACTCAAATATTTGGCTACAGCAACCTGTGTCAGTTCTCCAAAGAGGTTCATCATGTCTGTTTCTCAAGCAAGAAGCACCAGTAAATTGCTCAAGTGAGCTGAACGTGTAGCATGGAAAGGGAATAAATATTGGTACATTCCTTTCCGTGTGCTGCAAAGAGCTGTAAGCCTCAATCAGCTTTGCTTCAAATTACCCCCACTTAAGTTTAACCGGTGCAGAACGCCCTTTTGAGAAGCAGTTAAAAACGCAAGTGGTGCTGGCAGAATCTAAACTTCAGTGTTAAGTCCTCGTGTTACTGCCGAGCGTTTCTGCGAAGAAATAGAACAATTCGATATTATACCATGAACTACTCGTCGTCAGCAAACATGTCTTAGTGGGTTAAAATCAAGATAAATGTTGTACAAGTCATATATAACCAGCATTTGATTGTGACAAGCATGTTGCACCATGGTGGGTATGGAATCCTAACTGGATTCTTCTGTGCTGTGCTTTTGCGTATATGCTTTTATTATTTTCACGAGCTACCGCTGCAAAGTGTAGATCCGCGCATAAAAAACCCGTAATGGGCTGGTCTGAGCTCCCTCCCCGAGTGGCACTATAAAAGAACTATGGGGTTTTACGTGCCAAAACCACTATCTGATTATGAGGCACGCCGTAGTGGAGGACTCCGGAAATTTCGACCACCTGGGGTTCTTTAGCGTGCACCTAAATCTAAGTAGACGGGTGCTTTCGTATTTCGCCTCCATCGAAATGCGGCCGCCGTGGCTGGGGTTCGATCCCGCGACCTCGTGCTCAGCAGCCCAACACCATAGCCACTGAGCAACCAGTGCGGATGAGTGGCAATATAGCGTTGTCTTTGAGAAATATATTGTCGTCTAGGAAATAAGCTCCTTGATTACATTTTCGCGAACGAATACTTCGTAAAAGATATACTTGAGAGGCCCGTCATAAGTATACAAGCATAGAGAACGAGAGCGAACAAACGGAAACACTGCAGAAGGCGCCCGGACACCGCCCGAACTGCAACAAAGGACAGCGCGAGTCATGCGAGTCACGCCCTGACGTCACGCGAGCGCCGCTCGCAGCGCCCCCCTAGGTCGTTCTCGAACTGAATATTTCAGTAAGCAGTTAGGATGAAGGAAACTGCTTTTATAGTCTAATTCCAAGGCCTTAGCAATTTGAAATAAACTACACTTCACTTCGCACGGCGCGTGCACAGTAAGCGGCTACACAGCGCTGTGGCAACATCTCTACGTCACCGTACCCGTAGGCTGCCGGTCGCATTTGCTACGGGTGGGTCTGTACATGCTGTTATGACGACACACTTCTCTATTGCAGAGATGCACTGTTTAACTCTGCGTCAAGCGGCAATCAAGAGCCGGTGCATTCGGTATACAGCGCAGCATATACAACCGTCTCGCTCAGTTATTCAACCGTGTCAGTGATGGCATCCGCCGTTTCACGAGAGAACACGGCCTATAAATGAGCACATATGCGAGCACAGTTTTCTCTAATAATGCTTTGTGGCACGCGAAAGAAAAGCGAGAGTCAGTAATAAATTAACGGGCCGTAAAATATACATCTGGATCACAGTTGCCGTTGTTTAAAGGTGGTTTGACCGCTCAGATTGACTCGTCTCAGGATGTAACAACGCGGCACGTTTGCGCATATATGCATGTTTTGCTACGTTTTGACATCGTTTCATATCAGCGATGCACCTTTTCCACAATATTTGATGCTAACACTATCTGCGGCTGTAGATGTCGATGTAAACAAGTGCACCGCTTTGATAAATCCGACGCGGAAGACTGTGCTCTAAGACTTCTTGAATGTGCGAAATGTCTAAATAATCTGTAAAAAGAATACAAAAAGCCAGCTCCAAGTGCATAAATCAGCGACAACAAACTCCAAGGCAGCCGCAGACGGAACTCAGCGTGCCTTTATCGACCGAACTGTTAGCACAACAGCGCACTCAGGCCTGTTCACCCAGTAGTCGTTGAGTGCTAAATGGCATCCAGGAACGACATGCTGCCTCAAAGAAGCTATTAATAATGATTCGCGATCCACGAAACGCAAAACTGACGCGGACTCAACGTGGGCGGCAGGTACACACATGAACCGGCAAAAGCCCCGGCAGCCTTCCAAAACGTTTCCAGCGGCGTGCGGCAGAGGGCAGCACAGAAAAATGAAAAAGGAATTGTAAATAAGTGGACGGGTGAGGTTTTTTGTGAAAAGATGCGCTATTTTCCGTCTGATAAGTCACCAAAGTGACACCTGACTTTTCTTTTTTTTTTTTTTTGAGGAAGTCATTTTTTTGCCCCAAGCACCGTGGCCCCAAGTGAACGCAGCGTTGTTTAGGCTACGTTCACGTTTGGTTTCGGAGCAGGCGGAAGGAGCAAAAACTTGACAAAACCCGCCCACCTAGGCGACAAAACGGGCGGAAAACTAGGCGGCAAAAACCAGGGTCTCGGACCGACATTTTCGCCACGGCGAAGCGGAAAGCCCTTCCGCTTCACCGGAAGCTGCACTGGCATGTAAACATCTGAAAATGTAGCATCTTCTGTTGGTCATTGCCCATTTTTGGGAAAAACAACTAGCTAAAGTACACAGCGTAGCACTTCCCTTCTCCGCGGTGCTGACTTTGTCTGGACAGGCGGGAATGCACGTACCACAAAACACAACGGACACACCCAGTAGCATAGGTGTTCTGTGCTGTAGCGCCGCAGCCACTGTTTATTTAGGCCGACCAGCTATGGTGCAGCGGGATCTCGGGAGCGAACGTGGTGTCGAGCGCGCTAGCGTGTTCTCGCGCTACCTACACGCGAGCCCTCTTCCTCTTCGCCGGCTTTAGAGGCGATAGGGCGATAGTCGCGCCGCTACAGGGCCCCCTGCTAGCGCGAAGCGCGATTGAAATCAAGTCCAATGGTAAAGTCCAGGTGAAGTGTGCAGAGATGGTGTCGTCGTTGGTAGTGTCGGGTTTACTCAGTCTGGGAGAGATGTAACAGGCAGCACCGGCAGTGCAGGCACGGAGCGAGGCGCAGCCACACCGCAGGTACTCGTAGATGCCCGGGCCTGTAGTAGTCGGAGCTCCAAAAGTAGACCGTCTGGCGGCTCGGGACTTGCGTGGAGATAGCACAAGTGTTGGGCACTCACGATGTAGACGTAGAAGTGATGCTCGAGCTGAAGAAACTAGATGGCAACGCCGGCTCCTGCAAAACTTCGGTAGGCCATACACGCACGGAAGGCGTGAGCACAGAACTTCGGAAAGCTCGCCTGCTGCTGCTTGCGGTGAAATCTCGAATGCCGATAGCATCAGGGCTGCGATAGTCGCCGAATGCATCGCGCCTTGCCTGCCAGAGTGAAATTCGCGCCTAGTGGACGCGGTGGGAGAGCCTTTGTATCGGTGGTGAGTGAGGTGCCCCCGAACAGAAAGCGGGCAGCTTGCAGGAACGTCCAAGGAGAGCTGCGGGCTGTAGAATAGGCGAAAGCGCTTACGTTTGGCCCAGTGAATTCCTTGGAGTTGTCATGCAGCTGCCTTTGAGGTGGGGCCGGCGTGTGCTGACGATCAGCACGGGTGGACGCAAGCGATGTGGGACGACAAATTAAATTATGGGGGCTTTACGTGCCAAAACCACTTTCTGATTATGAGGCACGCCGTAGTGGGGGACTCCGGAAATTTTGACCACCTGGGGTTCTTTAACGTGCACCTAAATCTTAGTACACGGGTGGGACGACAAGACGCGGAATGACACGACGGTGTTAAAATTGTGAGAGCGGTTGTGACTGAGCGCTCGGGGTGACGTAGTGGGCAAGGACGGCAGCCCGCAAGTCCGCGTAGACGTCGGGGCCGGGTTATGACAGCCGGATCCTAGAACGCAGCCGGAGCCTGGAACCTTGTTGAGAAGGAAATGGCTATCCAGGAGGTTGGACCAGATGTCCGGCATGGCGATGTTGAATTCCCGGACACCCTACAATCGTGGGATGTCTGTGGGACCGCGGAAGGCCACGTCACCAGGGGCGTAGCCAGGGGGGGGGGGAGGGGCTTATGGGGCTTCAGCTCCCCCCCCCCGAAATTTTTTCGTGCTGTCTATGCACCGCCCACCAAAGCAATCCCCGGTGCCGGAAATCATTCTGAATTTTGTCTAGAATGGTCTTTTTCACGCTCGAAAAGACATTTCTCCACGAACATTGCGAACTCGGGCTGGATTTCGCGGCAACGCCCATGCACCGGGAGTCACATAACGCAAGCAGCCCCATCTAAGCACAAAGTTTCAAGGGCGTTTTTATGGTGAACGGGCTCGCCGCGGCATCTTGCGGAGGCCGCGGAATCTACGGAGCACATGGATGTCAATTCCAAAATTTATGGGTATAAAGTTTTCATAAACTTTTGATGTGAAAGGTGCATTGACATTTCCAAAGTTGTGCTTTAGATCTTCAATTGCGGAACATTGTGGGTTAATGTTCGTATAAATATTGAACGCCAAAGGTGCATTGACTTTTCTAAAGCCTTACATCGGACCATACAACGAGACAAGCCAAATAAACACACTATCAGACATGTTGACAAAGCCAGCAGCGAGGTCCGATGAGATGAAGCGTTGTGGTGGTTCATTTGTGTCGTCCTGACACACAAAGAAATATCTTTTTTTTTTCACCTACGCCAAAGCATCCATATCAAGAAACCAAAGCCAGCCAAGGTTACTACGTTCTTATTTATTTTTTCTACTTCGACTTTTATTCGCGAGGATACATTGAGCCTCTTAAATTTTCTTGTCCTCCCTCCCCTACACGCGGGCTGTCAGAGCCAGCCAGAGCGGATGCGTTTTTCTCGTGTTGCTGTGACCACCGCGCGGTGCACTTCGGTGCGCATTCGCTTTTCCCTGGCCGTGTGCATCTTCGCCTGCCAGAGTTTTGGGCGCTTTCTGGCTAGCATACGAGAAAAAGAAACTATCGTCGCTCGCCGCCATCACTGTGGAAACTCGACGAATTGTACCGCGTTCGCTTGAGCGCAACCTCTCCAGAAGTCTTGTCTCGCCAGTGTAGGATACCGAGCACTATGCGTATGGTTCTCGGTGGACCAAGCGTCTCACGTTTTCTTCGATACTCCTTCGGTAGCCACATTAGGTGCATTAGGTGCATTAGGCATGCGTGTAGCACTGTTACATTTCGCCTACAACGCGCGGTATAGCCGGCGCGGATGCAACGGACGCCGGGGCTTCGTTCAAAGCGGCGGACATTTTGGCTCGTTCAGCGCCGCCGATACGCCTCCCCGCTAAGCGCATCCAGGCATGTTTCAATGCCACGTGTCTTCAAGTGTGCGTGTGTGTGTGTGTGTGTGTGTGCATGTTGGTGCCCACGCTTGTCAAAGCGCGGCAGCCGGGGAGAGGAGCTCCCCAAGTGTGAAGCGAGGAGGTCTGACCGGCGCCGGCCCGGCGGATGCGTCACTACACTCGTCCCAACGTGTCTCTCAGCCTGTCCGTGCCGCGCATCACGTGCGCCTCTGACGAGGCGTTCCTTCTTCCCCTCGACTCCGAGAGTATAAGAGCAGCTGCTCCCGGACGCCGAGGGAGGCTCCGAATTCTTCCGTCGAGTAGCGTGCTCTCCCGTCTCTCCACTTCGGTCGACCAGACCGGCCGCTCTTTTGCAATGCTAGAATAAACAAGTTGTTCTGTTAGCAGTCGACTCATGCTTTGCCAGGACCTTCGGATGCTTCCAGTTGTGCCCCAGGCCGCCAGGCCAACGCTACCCTTGGGGCTTGCGACCCAGATGCAACAACGGGTGTCAGCGCTGAGATTCCAACAACTGTCTGCCAGCGGTGAGATCGCGACAACGGAGGCCAGCAGCGAAGATATGCAGTTGACTGTATGCTGAGCAGCACAACGACCATACGGGAGCAGTGCAACGAGCCCTGTGTGATGACTGGTTGCCTGCAGCGGAACGACTGCGCTGAATTCTTGGCTGCGAGGTTTGGTGAGTGCGGGACTTTCTTCTTCTGAGTTTTGCCAGGCTTTTGTTAGTGTTAGAAACAGAGCTGGTAATTGTGGTTGTCGTTGCTGCCGGGTTAGTTTGCGGCAAGACAATAGTAGGCAGTAGAGAAAGCAGCATTCAGAGCAGCCATGGATTTGAAGTCGTTGCGCAAACCGATATTGCTGGAGCTTGCAAGAGAGTTGGGTCTGGATGTCTCAGACAAACTCAGAAAACCAGAACTGCTAAGGGTTATTCTTGAGTTAGAAGCTGAGGATGACGAGCTGTCGGAATGCCTTGAGACCATTGAGGAGAGGGCAAAAAGACATGAGCGCGAACTTAGAGAGCAAAAAGAGAGACAGGAGCGCGAACTTAGAGAGCAAAAAGAGAAACAGGAGCGCGAACTTAAAGAGCAGAAAGAAAAAGAAGAGCGCGAACACGCTTTGGAAATGAAGCGTCTCGAGGTAGAGATGGAACGCGCTCGTAATGGAAGTCAGGCACACGGTGCAGGAGAACGAGTATCGTTCAAAATGACTGACCTGATGCGGCCGTTTAAGCTTGGAGAGGACATTGGTTTGTTCCTGGTTAACTTTGAGCGAACGTGCGAGAAGCAGGGGTTCTCTCGGGAAACGTGGCCACAGCGCTTGCTCACTTTGTTACCCGGCGAGGCGGACGACGTAGTCGCTCGCTTGAAGAGAGAGGAGGCAGAGGATTTCGACAAAGTGAAATCGAGTCTGCTAAAAAAGTACAGGCTGTCAGCGGAGGCGTTCCGTCGGAAGTTTCGGGAAAATGAGAAAGGCGGAAGTGAGTCATATACAGAGTTGGCCTACAGGCTAATGTCAAACATGCAGGAGTGGCTCAAAGAAGAGAAAGCGTTTGGTGACCGCGAGAAAGTTCTGCAGTGTTTCGGGCTGGAACAGTTTTATAGTCGGTTACCTGAGAACGTGCGGTACTGGGTCTTGGATAGGCCAGACGTTAGTACGGTGGCTAGAGCCGCTGAGCTAGCCGAGGAGTTTGTGACGCGTCGGGCTCGCGGAGCTAAGGACGGTCAAAAGGGTGAATTTGGCTCGAAGTTTGAGAGGCCGAAGTTCACACCCACGAGAGAAAAGGGCGACACACGTAGTGCGGATGTGAGTGAAAGCAGTCCGACCGAACGTAAGGAGACGGCGGCAACCGAAGCCGAACGCAGAAAGCGGTTCGAGACGAGGCAAGCGCGCGTTTGTTATACGTGCCAGAAGCCGGGTCACTTTTCGGCGCAGTGTCCGGAAACAAAAACAAAAGTCGTGTTTTTGTCATTATGCAGCACTGACGACAACATGAAGCTTCTCGAGCCTTACATGCGAGACCTCCTCGTGAACGGGAAAGAGTGCCGAGTGCTTCGCAATTCCGCAGCTACAATGGATGTAGTTCACCCCTCTTACGTAGAACCCGATATGTTCACGGGCGAGTGCGCATGGATCAAGCAAGCCGTGGAAGTTCATAGCGTGTGTCTGCCCGTAGCAAAAGTGCTTATTGAAGGACCTTTCGGAGCGCTTGAGACGGAGGCCGCAGTGTCATCTATGCTGCCCCCCCAGTACCCGTACCTATTTTCGAACAGGTCCGATCACCTCCTGCGCGAGAAGGGGCTTTTATTTGGTGAGGCTAGCGTTCAGGCCTTAACCAGATCGAAGGTTCGGGAGCTCGCTGCAAAGGCGGTAGTTGCGGGGCCGACGTTGTCGAACAATGAGAAAGGGTCAGAGGCGCAGCAAGCTGATATTCAGAGCACGCCCGAACTGAATAAAATTGAGCCTGTAGCGTTGAAGGTACCAGATACTGGAGAGGAAATGCCCGACAAGGGAAAGTTAGAAGAGCTATCTGCAGATTTGCTCATCGCGCCTACGTCTGACGGACTTAATAGGTTGCTAAAAGTCAGCCGGTCGGCTTTGATAGCCGAGCAAAAAAAGGATGGCAGCCTAGAAAACATACGCTGCATTGTCAAGGAAGGTATCGCCAAGAAAAATGCTCGCTTTGTGGAAAGAAGTGGAGTCCTGTACCGGAAGTATCTAGACCGCAGGGGAGTGGAGTTCGATCAGCTGATCGTGCCTCAGTGCTACCGTCAGGATCTGTTGCGCTTGTCGCATGGGGGTTCGTGGTCCGGACACCTAGGAGTTAAGAAAACTAAGGACCGTCTCTTGCAAGAGTACTATTGGCCAGGGTGTTTTCGGGACGCAGACCACTTTGTGAGGACATGTGACACCTGTCAGCGGGTGGGCAAACCAGGGGACAAATCGAGGGCGCCATTGAAGTTGGTACCTATCATTACGGAGCCTTTTAGACGGCTCGTTATTGATACAGTGGGACCTCTGCCGGTAACAGCCACGGGGTACAGACACATTTTGACTGTGATCTGCCCAGCGACAAAGTTCCCTGAAGCAGTGCCGCTTAAAGAACTCAGCTCAATTGAGATAGTCAATGCACTACTATCCATATTTGCGCGAGTTGGTTTTCCTGCGGAAATCCAGTCAGATCAGGGCACGGTGTTTACGAGCGCTTTGACGACAGCCTTTCTCGAAAGGTGCGGGGTAAAGCTGTTACACAGCTCAGTGTACCACCCAGAGTCGAATTCCGTTGAGAAGCTCCACTCCGTCATGAAGCGCGTGTTGAGAGCATTGTGTTTTGAACAACAAACTGACTGGGAGTTGTGTCTGCCTGGGGTGATGTTTGCATTAAGGACCGCGCCGCATGCGGCTACGGGGTTTTCGCCAGCTGAGCTGGTGTACGGTCGCTCGCTGCGGTCTCCGCTTCGCATGCTTCGAGAATCGTGGGAAGGCAGGGGCGACGACCCAGTCGTGGTGGAGTACGTGCTTAGGCTCCTCGAACGCTTAAGAAGGGCACAGGAGTTGTCAGGTGAAGCAATGGCAAAGGCCCAGCAGAGGGCCAAGGTTTATTATGATCGGACAGCCAGGGCCCGTCGTTTTGAGGTGGGCGATGAGGTCATGATATTGCGCACGTCGCTAAAGAACAAACTCGACGTGCAGTGGGAGGGCCCAGCACGGATTGTTCAAAAACTGTCGGACGTTAACTACGTGGTGAGTCTGCCAGGAAAGCGGAAAGCACAGCAAGTTTACCACTGTAATCTGCTCAAACCCTATAAAC
Organism: Dermacentor variabilis; assembly: GCF_050947875.1. Taxonomy (NCBI): domain Eukaryota; kingdom Metazoa; phylum Arthropoda; class Arachnida; order Ixodida; family Ixodidae; genus Dermacentor; species Dermacentor variabilis. Next base: position 90,923,846 of record NC_134568.1, read on the forward strand.
AACGGGAAGCAGTGGTGTGCATGATGGTAAACGTTCCCGAAGAGCTTCCGGTCGAGCTTCCGGGACTAGGCTCAGTGACGAACAGGAAAGACACCGATCAAGTCATTAGTGACTTAATCAGTAAAGCATCGCTGTCGCCTGAGCAGAAAACCGAACTACACCAGCTCTTACAAGAGTTTCAAGGTCTGTTCTCTGAGAGGCCTGGTAGGACTTCTGTCCTTACTCATGACATAGAACTTGCCTCCCCAGAGCCAGTACGATCCAAGGCGTACCGGGTGTCACCCCGCCAGAGCGATATTATGGAGGCTGAGGTAAAGAAAATGCTACAGCTCGGAGTTAATGAGGCGGGTGAGAGTGATTATACCTCCCCTTTGATTTTAGTTGAGGTACCGGGCAAGGAACCTCGTCCTTGCGTCGACTACCGCAGGCTTAATTCCATCACTAAGGATCAAATTTATCCGATCCCTAACATCGAGGAGCGCCTTGAGAAAGTTAGTAGCGCTCAGTTTATTTCCACCCTAGATCTTGTCAGGGGTTATTGGCAGGTTCCACTTACAGAAGAGGCTAGTAGGTATGCGGCGTTCATTTCACCAATGGGAACATTCCGTCCTAAAGTGTTGAGTTTTGGTTTGAAGAACGCGCCATACTGCTTTTCAAACCTCATGGATAAAGTGTTGCGGGGACAGCAAGAATTCGCTTTACCGTATCTAGACGACGTAGCGATATTCTCCGCATCCTGGCCTGAGCATATGGCCCACTTGCGGGCAGTGCTAACCCGCCTGCGCGATGCGGGCTTGACAGTCAAGGCTCCCAAGTGCCAGTTAGCACAGGCCGAGGTTGTCTACCTCGGTCACGTGATTGGACGGGGTCGTCGCCGCCCCTCTGAAATAAAGGTGGCCGCTGTGCGAGACTTCCCGCAACCGCGCACGAAGACCGATATTCGGTCGTTCTTAGGTGTCGCCGGCTACTATCAGAGGTACATCCCCAGGTACTCTGCTATCGCGGCTCCCCTGACGGATGCTCTAAGAAAAACAGAGCCCCAAACAGTCGTATGGGACGAGACAAAGGAAAGAGCTTTTAGCGCCCTAAAGAGCGCCCTAACAAGCCAGCCTGTGCTACGATCGCCAGACTACACAAAAGGGTTCGTTGTTCAGTGCGATGCTAGTGAGCGAGGCATGGGCGTTGTACTGTGCCAACGGGAAAATGGAGAAGTGGAACACCCCGTCCTGTATGCTAGTCGTAAGCTGACCAGTCGTGAGCAGGCGTACAGCGCCACCGAGAAAGAGTGTGCGTGTCTCGTGTGGGCCGTTCAGAAATTGTCATGCTACCTAGCCGGCTCGAGGTTTATCATTGAGACGGATCACTGCCCTCTCCAATGGCTGCAGACCATCTCTCCCAAAAATGGCCGCCTCCTGCGCTGGAGCCTCGCTTTGCAACAATATTCCTTTGAGGTGCGTTACAAAAAGGGGAGTCTCAACGGTAACGCCGATGGCTTAAGTCGAAGCCCCTAACGTAGGAATCAGCCTCAAAGTTGATTGTTACTGATGTTTTTCTTCCTGAGGCAGGATTTTTAACATATTGCTTTTGTTTAGTGTTTCAAAGTGATGACGTGCTTTCTAGTGCAATTTTCCAATTTGTGGACGCGTTCTGAGTGCTGCTAGACTACTTTCAGGAACTAGGCAGTGGTATAAAAGGGGAAAGAGCCTGGCAGGACTTGGTGAGGGTTTTTTCGTGCTTGCTGACTGAGCGGTTGAGTTTCGGCGTAGTTCTAACGCTTGCCGGGAACGAGAACAAAAATGTCAACTCTCCCGAAGTCACTTTGCAGTGTCCTGTGTGAACCTGAACGAGAGAACGAGGCCTTCTCTGTGCGCTGCGCTCAAGAAACGCCGAAGGACGCCCGACTTCGGTTATGAGCATCATCGAGCGACATCCCTCCGGACAGCGGATGCAGTCCCCTGACCATCGGGATCTCCTTCCCCCGGCGGGGCGGTCTGTTACGTTTCGCCTACAACGCGCGGTATAGCCGGCGCGGATGCAACGGACGCCGGGGCTTCGTTCAAAGCGGCGGACATTTTGGCCCGTTCAGCGCCGCCGATACGCCTCCCCGCTAAGCGCGTCCAGGCATGTTTCAATGCCACGTGTCTTCAAGTGTGCGTGTGTGTGTGTGTGTATGTTGGTGCCCACGCTTGTCAAAGCGCGGCAGCCGGGGAGAGGAGCTCCCCAAGTGTGAAGCGAGGAGGTCTGACCGGCGCCGGCCCGGCGGATGCGTCACTACACTCGTCCCAACGTGTCTCTCAGCCTGTCTGTGCCGCGCATCACGTGCGCCTCTGACGAGGCGTTCCTTCTTCCCCTCGACTCCGAGAGTATAAGAGCAGCTGCTCCCGGACGCCGAGGGAGGCTCCGAATTCTTCCGTCGAGTAGCGTGCTCTCCCGTCTCTCCACTTCGGTCGACCAGACCGGCCGCTCTTTTGCAATGCTAGAATAAACAAGTTGTTCTGTTAGCAGTCGACTCATGCTTTGCCAGGACCTTCGGATGCTTCCAGTTGTGCCCCAGGCCGCCAGGCCAACGCTACCCTTGGGGCTTGCGACCCAGATGCAACAACGGGTGTCAGTGCTGAGATTCCAACAGCACACAGGCATCTCTCATTTACAAAAGTGACATGCAGGTGTGAGGATAAATTTTTTTAATGCTCTCATACACTGGGTTGAACATGGTTGCGTGACGTAATGGACGCTCCAGAAGTTGAGCAGCGTGGTGTCCTGAGGTTTTTGACAGCTGAAGGTATTTCCCAAAAGAAATTAGTCACCGTATGGCTGCCGTGTACGTTGAACATTGCATATCATATTGACCGCAAATAAAGACGGGGACAGAGGGAGAGAACACATAAACAGCACGTCTTTATTTGCGGTCAATATGATATGCAGTAAATACCAACTAGGCCAAAGTGAAGTTCCTCTGAAGCGTTGAACATTGCATTTCATTGGCCACTGCGAAGCGTTCGAGCATTCGATCGTGGCCAACATACTTTGCGCTTATTCATTTCGGTGCCCCAGCCACACAAAAGAAAAAAAATGACATTGTTGTGGCGCAGCGAATTCTCGCATGGTGAAAGTTCGATTTTGTTACTTCTTTTGCGGACAGTAATGGGCCACGGGACGCTTCAGTTACCGGATACTCTTATTATATGGTATTGCGACATAATTATATGGACACTCCAGGCCCATTCCTGCCGTCGCCCTCATGTTTCAGTCCAAGGGCGATAACATCGGGACTGCGCGCAGCATGCTGTATGTTCGAGTGAAAGCGTATGGAGGGAGCGGGGGGGGGCTAGAATGGATTAGACGACGATGATGACTCAGTCTTGTGTGCGCAAAGGAGAAAAGCGGGGAGGAAGCGTGCCGCCTTCCATCGCGCGCGATACACCGGGAGGAGTGGATAGAATGGGGGCGGGATCTAGGATTCTGTGGGTCTCTGACTGCGCAACATGTTTATTTGCCTTGTTTGACGCATTATATACAGTGACTTTTTTAGATACGTAGATTTATTGGAGACTTATACGTATATTTAAATATCTTGTTGCGAGGTTCTGTGTATACGTGCAGTGAACTTTGTTTCCAGTGACACTTTTTTTTGCCTTTTATCCATGCTGTATCTTCGCATTTGTATATTCCATTGCATCTTCGCATTTCTGATGTACGAAGGCGAGTAAAATGAAAGTGATCCAACCAGCCCCGGGCAATAATGGTTCGGTCCATTATCTGCGAGGCATGCGTGTAGCACACAGGCATCTCTCATTTACAAAAGTGACATGCAGGTGTGAGGATAAATTTCTTTAATGCTCTCATAAACTGGGTTGAACATGGTTGCGTGACGTAATGGACGCTCCAGAAGTTGAGCAGCGTGGTGTCCTCAGGTTTTTGACAGCTAAAGGTATTTCCCAAAAGAAATTAGTCACCGTATGGCTGCCGTGTACGTTGAACATTGCATTTCATTGGCCACTGTGAAGCGTTCGAGCAAACGGTTCAAAAAAGGACGTGAAAATTACAAAGACGATCCAAGGCCAGGCCAAAGCCATCGTGCAATCACCCCTAACAAAATTGCAAAGCTTGATGAGCTGATGAGGCAAGAACGGAGGATAAGCATCGTTGAACTGGGAGAGCGTGTAAACATCAGTCACGGTTCATGTTCACGCCATAATTCATGAACATCTCGGTTATCGGCTCTTGTGTGCGCAATGGTTGCCCAAGATTTTTGAACTACCGCTAGAAGACAGAGAAGTTCAGCGCTACCTTGACTCATCTGATCCGGTATCACAATAAGGGTGACGACTTCTTGTCTCCTGCTGTGATCGGGGACGAGCCATGGTGCCACTTCCACGAGCCTAAAACACGACGGTAAAGCTTACAGCGGAAACATTCGAATTCACCATCACCAAGAAAGGAAAGGCCGTCATTTCCGCCGGAAAGGTGTTGTTGACCTTTTTTTCTCGATCGTCAGGGGCCATTATGGATAGAATTTGCTAAATCTTGTCAGGTTATCAATTCTTTTCGTTAATGTGAAACGCCAGATCGGCGGCATGTCACGATCAAGAACAAACTACGTGGAAAATTGACGAATGGGGTCATCTTGTTCCACGACAATGCCGTCCCCACGTCACTGATGTGGTTAATACAAAACTGGCAATGTTCAAGTGGGAAACGCTGCAACATCCGCCATACAGCTCAGACCTGTCGCCTTGCGACTTCCACATTTTTGGGCAACAGAAAAAAACAGCTCAAGGCAACCAGATTCGTGTCGGACGATCACGTGAAAGAGTCAGTTGCAGACTTTTTGAAGCAGCAACCCAAGGAGTTCAATGAGACTGGAATCACGCGACCTCGTTAAACAAAGGGACAAATGTCTAAAGAATCATTGAGACTGCTTTTAAATAAAGTACCCCATTTGTAAAATATTCGCGTTGGCTGACTTTCATTTGACACGCCCTCGTATATTTTGCAGAACTTCGGCTTTTTATACGTGCTCTGTGTTGCGGCTATAATTTCAGTGCAATTACTCACGATACACGACCGGGGACAGCTGCTCCTGCGTAATACATTGGAACAAATGACAACGTCATTTACATTTTTCACTGGCCGTTGCATATGTACAAGGATCTAAACAAGGTTCTTGAACGACAAAGTTTCATTACAATATTTGTCCTCAGCTTGTTATTTCACGGCCTTTACATTTTTCATAGCAGCGACATGCACTGCTTTGCTGGTTTCGAACTGATATAGTGCTAAAGTTCGCGTGATATTTTCTTCACTTAATTAATAGAGAAAAAAACATGGAAGCATTGACATCAGTTATATTGGGAACAATTTATGGCACATACAAGCATATTCTTTTATCAAAAAATACATATTTTACTTGTTTTGACAGTGCGTAGCGTTCAAGAATTCGCTTCCAGCATCTTTAGCAATGGCAACGCAGTTATTATTCATGTATTTGATCCCCGGACAAATTGTTTAAGAGGAAGCTTTAGCTCGCGCCCAACTTCAACGCGGCCTATTCAAATACATGTAAAACGCAGAAACGCTTTTCCGGGGTAACCTCAGGATTGCTTTTAATTAAATTTGTTGCATTTGAGAGAGAAGGTAAATTCTAGTGTCTGTTGGAAGCGGAATTTCGGTTTCGAGAATTTCGATCTTGAAAAACTCGAAAGTTCAAAAAAAAAAAAAAGAAAAAATAGAAGCACGACGTTTACAAACTAATAGCTCTGCAGCAAGCACATACATCGCGGTTCAGTAAACGGCATCTATTATAACAGTGAAATCGGACAAACTTGGTGTGTCATTTCGTATCTTACGTGAATTGGTTACGTTGTGAACAAGGATTCTGCGAAAGCCGTATTTCCGTAATGCTAAATTTCTTGAGATTCATGTGTAACATAGCAATTTTGTCCGCTGTAGATGCACTATTAGGTGCAATGCACAGAATTGTGATATCATTTTTCATTGCAGAGTTAGAGTTTTAAAGTTGATGGTTCTTTTTCTGAAAATTTGCGATTTTGGTCCATTTTTAACAAAGAATTGATAATCTAAATGAAAAATTCGAAACCAGCAGTCACTAGAATTTAAGTTTTTCTTTTAAATGCAGCAAACCTCGTCAAATTTGGTGCATTGGTTGCCGAGAAAAACGTATTATCCTTCTACATGTATTTAGATACAAGCACTCGAGCTAAAGCTTCCTCTTGAGGAAGCTTTAGCCCCCCCCCCCCGAACGAAATTTCTGGCTACGCCACTGCACGTCACTACTCGCTTTGGTAGAGTCGGTGCGCTGATGCTGGCATGGCTGGGCTCGGCGTCATCAATTTGTGGGATGCGGCGAGAAGAGGTAGCTGCCGTAGCCACGGTTTATTTAGGCCGGCCAGCCATGGTGCAGTGGAATCTTGGTGTCGAGTGGCCGCGGTGTCGCGCGGCCACTCGACCAGAGTGGCCTACACCGCGGCCACTCGGGTCGAGCGCGCTAGCGTGTTGTAGACGTAGATCATAGACGTTAGTGGCACACACCCACTCTGGGGGATTCGCCAAGAACCAGGTACTTCCATATAATAACAAGATAATGAATTATAAAATAACTAAACAATATGGGCGATAGGTACACGGGAAGTAATTGATTCTAGCATATGACTTTAATAGAATGCAGGAATAAATGAATTCAAAAATACAGCTAATGTAATGGATTTTGAAGAATATAACAAAGCCTTAAATTCCGATTTTATAGTCGAAATATTTCTAACCCTGCAATAAAATCCTGGATGGCATCGCCAACCTTCTTATCGCTGTGGCCTAAGGGTCGAGGCCCCCAAAGATGGTAAATTTTTAACACTTAAGTCTGATTTAAGGCAGCGGAACGGCGTTTCTAATATTCTTTTTCACAATTCAGAATATCTTTGACAATCGATGGGAGAATGATGTATTGTTTCATGTTCCCCACAAGAGTGACGGTCAATTTGGTGAGGGAGCCAGACCAGCTCTGTGTAGGTGAATATTCAGAAATAGAATTCCGCAGTGTAGTCTAGCGAGCGTGACTTCAAGTGCTCGCGTATGACAGAGTTTACGATCCCAATAACGTGACAAGTGCAGAAAATCTGTAGAGTTTGTTAAAGAAGGGGCGTGAAATTCACGCAGCGTCCTTTGCCTCCGAAATCTCGCCCCTATGATGAAAGCTGATGCCGGCAGGATTTCAATGACTGGGCCATTCAGGGACGTTTTCGCCAACAAATCCGCCATTTCGTTTAGAAATAAGCCTTTATGTACTGGTACCCAAACCAATCTAATCAAAGCTAAATGAGGGGGCGGTAACGATTTGAAAGCTCTCAAATCCTGGGAGCCGTCAGAAGCAGTCAGGGAGGAGCAGAGAGACAGAGAATAAGTTACAACCACTGTGGAACGTGTTGATGTATTTAGTTTATGAAGGCCTAGAATTACAGCTAAAAATTCTCCTAGAAAAATCGGCACGAAGTCTGGGAGGCAAAGAGAAAACGACCAATTGAGAATAGGAGAAAATATTCCAATTCCACACTTTTGTTCATTTTGGGAAGCGTCAGTAGCAATAACTTTCTTGATTGGTATGTGCAGAAAATCATTTAAGATAGAGCTTAGCATGCGGTAAGATAGTGCCGTTGCATTTTTAGGAAAAACATCATAAAGGTTTAATGGAATTGGTGTTGCAACAAACAGGAGTCATCTCCCAAATATGGACGTTTAATTGGTCCAGGAGAGTTTGTATAAAACAATTTGAGGTGTGCGGAATTGCGACCAGCATAAGCCAAAAACTAAATCCGGCTGGGAGATAAAAACTGTTTGTGAATGCTTTACAGGGGATTCTATAGCCCTAAAGATGATTGTACAGCTAAAAATTGAAACCGCACTACAAGAGAAGGGATCCTAGCTTCCAGATATAAAGCTTCATTAGCTACAAATTTAGGCAGCCCTAAACATTGTCGCAAGGCTTGTCTCTCCAGAAGAACAAGGGAGCAAAGTTAATATGCAAGGGGGCAATTAAGTTTATATGCAGGTGCTCCAGAGTGCAATACACACCCAAACTTCAATACCAGGCAGATATACATTCGGTATATTGCTGCTAACAGCATTCCTCTTCACATTCCTGATTGACTATTGCTCAGCCTATATAGCAAACCAACCGCACGAACACCCTTTGCTGCAATATAGTCATTGAGCACCTTCCAAGACAGAGAAGTCATATATCGCACCAAGATACTTGACAGTCTCTACTTGTGGGTCGATATTGAGATAACTATATGGGCTCCTTTAATGGAAATGCGAGCACTGAGCACTTGTTAACGTTGAAACAGATGCATCACATCAAGCCATCTTCATATAACAGACAAGTATGTCTGTAATATTTTATGAAGATTTTGGATATCTTTTGGCGATGAGAAAAATGCTATGTCATCAGCATACACGTAAGTGTGTACATCATGACAATGTATGGAGCTCATTAGGAGGTCAAAACCAGAGAAAGCACTGCCCCAAGTGGAACGCCTCTCATCTGCGTGTACCTAGACGAAGAAATGCCACTTTGGAAGCAATAAAATTATGTTCCTTAAAACTTTGCAATCCATGCTTGAAGATAGCTTGGGAAGTTAATGTTCCGATGATGATTGAGCAATATCAAATGCTCGACCCTATCATATGCTTCTGATATGTCTAGAATGACTAATGCTGCAAACTGCCTTTGGCGCCGTGCCAATTGAATACGACTTTCAAGGTCAATACGAGCCTGCCATATTGAGCACTGTGATCTGAAACCAATCTGTTTCGAACTCACGATTGATCGTTCATTAAGAAAATTTACCAGATGAATATTTATAACTAAATGTTATGGAATCTGCAGTTAACACGATGAGCCTAATATTCTGCAAAACATAACCGTCACCCGGATTTTTAAGCAAGGGTATGACCTTGGCAATTTTCCACTCTGATGGAAGCTACGCTTTTCTGACAGAATAATTGATAATGTCTAATAAATAATCTTATATAATTATTACTTAATAATATAATAATAATATAATAATATAATATATTAATTATATAAAATTTTTAACATGGACAAAGTGATTCCATCAGGGCCTGGAGCCGCTGATGGAAAGCTTAGTAAAACATCCGATAATTCAGACGTGGATATTTCCGTGACATCTTCCTCAGTTGGTGATAGTGGAGTTGATGAAAGTTGGGAAGCGACGTTCTAATCCTCTGGTGATTAACTCCATTGAATCCTTTATTTCTTCATATCTTCAAGTGTTCTATTCTCGCGCTACCTGCACGTGAGCCCTTCTTCCCCGGCTTTGGAGGCGATAGTCGCGCCGCTACATCACTGGACGGGTGCAATTGGCGATAGAAGGTGCTGAAACACGAGACGGGAACACCTATTCATTTGTATTCCAAAATTTCTTGCCGATCGATTGAGCAGATTTGGACCTCCTCTCTCCCTTTGCCTTCATGCAACATCAAAAAGTTGTGCTGATCATAATTAGCACTGCCCCAAGAAGCACTACAGAGCCTTTTGGGCCTTTTTAGTGGCTCTATAGTCAGTGACAAGCGAAGAATTAAAAAAAAATGGTAGGCAAACCTATAATCTGACTTAGGTGTCACTTAGTGGCACTCGCACCTCGGCATTGGGGTTCCTTAGATTTACATTAGGCAAACACAACCAGCGCTGGATTAAGGGGGGGGGGGGGGCTAAGGGGGCTGCAGCCCAGGGCCTCACCTCAGACAGTAGGAGAAGGGGGCCCATTTATTCTAACCTGCTTAGTACATGGAACCATGGGCAACGGAACTTTCAACGTCATGTATGAAGCGAGAAAACCCGAACGAGCAGACGGGGCCCTCCGCCTAATGTAACAGCATGCGTTTAGCCTGATCATTTGGGGAGAGCTTGTCGAGCTGCAAAAACAGGAATCCCCCGCCACCCCGGCGGGGCCCTCTTTCTTATGAAGTGAGGTGCGTTTGCTTGGACGAGTTTTCGTGGTTTCCTGTCAGTTGTGGGGATGCGCGACTCTCGCGCGTCCCCTGATATGTTTTTCCCGCATGGCGCGTCTCCTGTAATCCGGCTTCGCCGCGTGGCCTGCGTGATGCCCGCGGCGGTCGATGTGGTTGGGGCGCAGTGCGAGAGATGGCGCGAGTGTTGCGCTGCTAACGCCGCCTCACGGCAGGGTTACTTGGGGGCGCAGGGGAGAACAGGCTGTCTCTTCCCCCGCGGGTCGGCGAACAGCGTGGACGTCCCGCGCGCCGCCGACCCATGCTTCTGCGAGACCGCCTCGCGTGGCCGCCTTGGAACGCGCCACCGTCCGCGTGACCGTACACGCGAATGACCAGGCGTTGGGATCCAGCATGGGGCGAACATATTCGCTCGCTATCCGGTCGCGGTGAGTCGGACTTCTAGATTTGTCGCGCGCCCATCGGCATGTTTTGTGGATAGCAACTCGGCTAGCAGGCATTGATCTATGAAAGGTGCAATAAATGCCCTTGTGACTGTTTGCACTACTGTGTTGTAGTTCCTTTGTCCCAAGAGTACGGGTGAGAGACCCCACACAGTCCATCTATCCAGTGCTGTCTGGAGAGGAGGGGCAAGGGGAAAACACCTAAAACATGTAATGTGGGATGAGGACCTAAACCTCCCTTGCCCCTCGTCACCACCACGACACCCTCCACCTCTCAAATAATTCTGCCGCTGTCCTTCTCGTAGAAAGGATGCACTGCAGTACCCAACAGTGCCTCCCATTTGACTTTTCTTTACCGTGATGGCAATTTGGGCGGGGGAGGATACGTCCGATAGCAGATGATGAGTCTGATGGCAGAGTCTAAGCAGGAAAGGAAAGAAGACGTCACACATGCTTTTGTCCGTGTGCCGTGGGGCATGGAATGTTCACTGTTCGGGCTAGGGTCGTGGAAGAGTGAAGGGGGAAGTTAGAGAGCTGGACACAAAGGCCTGTCTCCAGGGCCCATTCCTGCCTAGTGGCTGCGCACCCTCACGCGCGCTCGAAGGAAAAATTAGGTCAGACTGGCCGCCGAACCTTCCAGAAAGAAGTAGAAAAAGATGACTCAGAGGCGACGGAGGGCGCGTAACTTCGCCCGCGCTAGGAGTCGCCCTCTCCCCTTCGTTCTCGCGCCCGGCGTCGACGGGGCGAAAGAAAAATCGAGAACCTCCCAGAACAGACAATTGCTCCTAGCCACTAGGAAGACGAGACCGGAATGGGAGGAGTGAGTTTGTACGGAGGAGGGAATTTGTACAAGGAACTCTATGCTTATGTGAACGCCTGCTTTGGCGCTAGTAACAGAAAGACGCAGCGCGCGTCTATAAAACGAAGTTGATCGCGGGCTGCGATTCAGCCCTGAGCTGCCGGTTAAGCTTGCATAGGCCCGCCCGGTGAGGAGCTCCCGGGGGACGCACCACTCTCGGCCAGCCACGGACCATCCAGGCAGCGTGCGCAGTCATCGGGACAGCCACCGTTGGACACCTGCGGTCGCGTCGGACTGACGAAGTGCCCGGTGAACAATTAGCATCCATTCATGCGAAAATGCTCGGTCGGAAGCATCAAAGTGGTGCCTCTAAACGAAAGGCGAAGTTAGAAAGAGAAGAGCGTGAAAAGAAGCTACCAAAGATGACAAAGTGCCTACTGCAGGGTTCATGCTGGTATGTATGACAAAAATTCAAGGGTTTTCAAGGACTTTCAAGGCCCTGTGTGTGGATTTTCAAGGATCACGTTCTCTGTTAGAAATCTAAATAGACAGATGTTCAGGGGTAGACAGAGGCTCGAAATGATGAGAATTTGCTGAAAAAGGGGATTGTCGCTGCAGCCAATGTTTTAACAAAGAAACTTGTCTTCAGACAGAACTATGGCTCCAGCGATACTTCATTTTTTTACCATTATTCATCACTGTTTGTCAGAGTTACACGCATGACCCTTTCAGTGTGTTAGAAGATGCAAACATTTGTTTGCTAAAGCAGATCAACCAAGCAACAAAAACTCCCTCAGTCCTTAAGTGGCCTCATTTTGCTTCTGAATTTTTAGGTCAATGTCCAAGATCTCCTGCTGCTTGCTCTTGGCAGTCTTCCTTAGGCTGTTTAACTTCATTATGCAAGTCGGGTCACTGGTTGCCTCCACTTTTTCTGCATGTGAGTCTGCTGAAGCTGTCAATTCTGCAACAGCGGCTTCTAGTTTCTTTTTATTCCTTCTGAGAGTTTCAAGCTCTTCGTCAATGCAGCATTTCTTCCTGTTTCACACCTTCATGCTCCTGCTTGTTCTGTTTCCAAAAAGGCACGGTATTGGTGGTTCCTCGCAGAAGCCGCAGATGCTCTCAATTCCTTTGTGATGGGCACACTGAAAATGCCACCTGCTACGCGTACAGCATCACAGATAAAGCGCTGTGAAATGTGAGACACTTCTTTCATGTTCTCTACTGAAACCTGGTGATTCACGCTGAATCCTCTCTCTACACTTGCTTGGCCATAACTAAGTGTAAGCAGCAGTTTTCCAACCCTCCAAAGCTCGGCATATTATATGCTGAGCCAACCTTTAAAAGCTCAGAAAAATTTGTTAAGTGGATGCGAGCTCCTTTCATATAGCTGCAACTCGTGTTTGCGCTCCTGTAGCAGCTCAATTAACTGTGCAAGTACAGTATCCCTTGAATGCTCATGGATTCTTTCTGCTGAAATGAGTACATCCAGAACTTTCTTTAAGCCTTCAAGACACTCATTCAGCTTCGATGACATCTGCCTGGGGTCTAGTGAAGTGAGGCCTCTCACAATGGGATATCGCAGGGGGTTCTTCTCCAGGATCTTTTTTGTGACACTTAGAATAAACTCCTTGCACAGCACGCGAAATGCAAATGCAGCTTTCACACTTACTGTGTGGCTTTTAAGAAGCTGCTTGGCTGTGTGACCAACATCTATCTTCTCGAGTGGCACATGGTTGTTTAAATCTTCAAAGTCAATCTTCAGGAGGCCAGTGATTTCCACTGATGAACAGAGAACAGAAGACTTGAGAAACTTTGTTAGCAGTTTTCTGACAACATTCTCAAGGTCCTTTGCCAAAAAGAACATAACTGGCTTATCTGTCTGAAAGTGTGTCAGAAATGGCTGGAAGGTCATCACAATTGGAAGTGCGAACTTGAGGTTTGCTACCACTAGTGGGTCACAGTGAAAGTCACAAACATTCTGAAAAGAAGCACACTTGGGAGGTTCACTTCCTTGGTGCTTGCCACTTCCACATACTCTTTGACGTCAAGCCAGAGAAGCAGAACCCGCTCTATCACCGGGACGTTCTCAATCCACTGATGTGCACAGAACTTGAGAGGAAACAGAGTTGGTCCGGTGACAGCTACAAAGTCTTCTCTCTGGGCAGGTGCATCAAAAAACAGCCTGCTCATACTTGAGGGCAAAATGTCCAAGCTCGATTTGCTTGCTGCAAGACCTGCCTTGTAGGCATTATGCACAGTGTGCAAGCCAGGCACGTACCCAGGCTTCTTTTTCGGGGGGGACCCAACCACCTCCATCATCATCATCATCATCATCAGCAGCAGCAGCCTGTTTTATGTCCACTGCAGGACGAAGGCCTCTCCCTGCGATCTCCAATTACCCCTGTCCTGCGCCAACCGATTCCAACTAGCACCCGCGAATTTCCTAATTTCATCGCTCCACCTAGTGTTTTGTCGTCCTCGATTGCGTTTTCCTTCTCTTGGTACCCATTCTGTAACCCTAATGGTCCAACGGTTATCTATTATTATAAAATATGAAGACGCCAAATTGGCAAAGAGGGCCCAAATTTGCCTAAGCACATCGGGACCTGTCCCTCACGCTCTTGTGAACCACGTTTTTCAAATGTGCGGATTCTTGCCCGAAGTAAAGATACTAGAGCACGGGAACTGGTTGAAGCCTATCACATAGGCAAGAAAGGCAGCTTGTGCGTGAGCGATACTTCGATATCGTTATATAAGGCCGAGATGAGGTTTCTTGAGCGTGGTGCGTCATGAATGTTTGATTAGATGCGTGAAAGAATGTTTGCTCTGTGCGCATGTGTTGACTACAGTATATATGTGCCTGCGTTCTGTAAATAAAACAGTTGCGAGTGGCGCCCTGTCCCGTTTTCTTCTCTTGTGTGTCTGTTGATTTGGCGTCTTCATATTTTATAATGAATAGCTACCAACTAGCCCAACAAGAAGAGCTTTTAACGGTTATTTAATCGGCGCATTACATGACCTGCCCAGCTACATTTTTTCCTCTTGATGTCAATTAGAATATCCTCTATACCCGTTCGCTCTCTGATCCAAACCGCTCTCTTTCTCTCTCTTAACGTTATGCCTAGCAATCTTCGTTCGATCGCTCTTTGCGCGGTCCTTAACTTGCTCTCAAGTCTCTGCCCCATATGTCAGCACTGGCAAAATGCACTAATTGCACACCTTACTTTTCAATAATAATGGTAAGCTTCCAGTCAGGAGCTGGCAATGTCTTCCGTATGCGATCGAACCTATTTTTATTCTTCTGTGAATTTCCTTCTCATGATCAGGGTTCCCTGTGATTAATTGACCTAGGTAAACGTACTCCTTCACAGTCTCTAGTGGCCGACTGGCGATTCTGATCTCTTGTTCCTTTGCCCGGCTATTTATCATTATCTTCATCTTCTGCATATTAATATTCAACCCCACTCTTACACTCTCTCTGTTGAGGTCTCCAGTCAATTGTTGTAACTCGTCTGCATTGTTGTTGAATAGAACAATGTCATCGGCAAACCTAAGGTTGCTGAGATATTTGCCGTCGATCTTTACTCCTAAGCCTTCCCAGTTTAATAGCTTGAATTCTTGTAAGCATGCAGTGAATAGCTTTGGAGAAATTGTGTCTCCCTGTCTGACCCCTTTCTCTATAGGTATCTCCCTGCTTTTCTTGTGTAGAATTAAGGTAGCTGTAGAACCTCTGTAGATATTCGTACGCGAAGGACGAGTCAGTAAGATGACAAACTATTTACAGATTATATTTACAACAACGGTTGCAGCGCTGACCGGTCAGATTCACAGCGCGAGCCCAGTTCGTTCTTCCTCCTCTTTTCTCGGGTGTTGGCGCCCACGCGCCTCGTTCAAACACCACACGCATGTAGCAATATTTTCCAAGCTTTTTACGTAAGCGTTCTGTACTCCTTGATTACGTAGTGCCTCTATCACTGCTGGTATCTCTACGGAATCAAATGCATTTTCGTAATCTATATAAGCCACATAGAGAGGCTTATTGTACTCTGCAGATTTCGCGATAACCTGATTGATGACATGGATGTGCTCCATCATTGTAAAGTATCTCTTCCTGAAGCCAGCCTGTTCCCTTGGCTGACAAAATCGAGTGTTGCCCTTATTCTATTGGATATTATTTAGGTAAATATTTTATATAATACTGGGAGCAAGTTAATGGTCCTATAATTTTTCAATTCTTTAACGTCTCCTTTTTTGCGGATTAGTATAATGTCTGCATTCTTCCAGTTTTCTGGCACCCTTGCAGTCGATAGACACTTCGTATAAAGAGCCGCCAGTTTTCCAAGCATTGTGTCGCCCCCATCTTTGATTAAATCGACTGTTATTCCACCTTCTCCTCGCGCTCTTCATCGTTTCATGTCTTGCAGGGCCCTTCTGACCTCATCGCTAGTTATAGGAGAGTTTCTGTATCCTTTTCATTACTGTTTCTAAGTGAGGTATCGTGACTCCTCTGGGTACTGTATACAGGTCAGCTTAGAATTTTTCCGTTACTTTAACTATATCTTCGAGATTGCTGATCCTTCTTATCTTTTAGTGCATACATCATGGTTTGTCTTATGTCAGGTTTCTTTTTTACGGCTTCTTCAGTCTTTCTCGTGTTATAGTTTCGAATATCAGTTATTTTCGCCTTGTTGATCAGTTTTGACAGTTCCGCGAATTGCGTAACGCTGTGCGGCCGCCAGTCCCATACAACCGCGTAGAGCGCAGGACTCTGCGATTCTAGACGTACTGCGCTCACCGCGAAAGGTTAGAAAAACACCCACATAAGCACAGCAGAGAAGTGGCTACGTGAGGCGGTTCGACCGATAACTGTAGAAGCGTCATTCAGAACAAGTAATTGTTCTCCACTTCCGGCGGCGTTTTCTCTACTTCCTTTTTAAATAAAAAGATGTTGATCCATAAATATTCTCATAAACAACGGTTAACTTTTTTATTATTCGCTTTTGCTTGCAGTTTGGTTGTTGCCTTGGCCCTCTCCCTTAGTAGATCGCTTAATTTCTGAACTACTTGCAATTTTTGTTTCCAGTTGCCAATTTTGCACGGAAAGTGCTATACAATTAGGGAAAAGCAGGCGAGGTAACGGGTGACAGTCATCTTGCTTATGGGTTAAGGGTTATTGCAGGGTTTCATGATGGACGCTCTTTCACATTATTTTATTTCCCACCTTATCTAACCCATATCACGTGTATATGGTTCCGGGCATCTGCCAGCGTCGCGGCGAGCCTTAACTCAAGGAAATAATGAAGCAAAGGGAAAAGTTAAACGCAATTGGCGTTTTCTCCGGCCGCAACTCGTTGCACGAGAGTACAGACCAGCTGAGTAACAGCCGCATCCCTCTCCTGGTCCCAGGATCAGCCTAAACAAAGAAGGTTGAACTAACAAAAGCAACAGCTATGCGCGTGACGGTTGAATAGATGGTGACAACTGAACGCATCTCGAGTTAATCGCGCGGGTGCGGAATCTATGAGAAAACTGTCCTTCACATTACAAGAGATGCCGATAACTACCGCCATCTAAAAGGAGTGAAAAAGGCAGCAGAATGCTGACCGATGAACAGCTGCCAAGTCTCAACATTGATCTGGTGGCGCTTTAGGAATGTGTGAGGAGTGGTGGCGTGGGTGGGGAGGGGGGGGGGTATGCCACTTGATTTCGGCACCCCCCCCCCCTGGGTACGTGCCTGGTGCAAGCTACAGCTACGCAAGTCTAAGCACCCCACCTGATTGTTCTTTTGTAGGTGCTCCTGCAGGCCTTTGAATGCCTTGGGATTCACATTGGGTCAGTCCATTGAAACTTGCACTATTTTATGTAACGGAAGTGGTTCTAAGGCACCAAGTAGTTTTTCTTGCAGATCTTCAGCCCTGACATGGCCCATAAACCCAGATGTGAATTAGCGTACGGTGACCGACTGTGATGCACCCCAGTACCTTGATGAACATCCGTTTACTTTTGCTGGCAATTCTCATTCAGAGACTCGTCAAACAAGACGTCACTTTTCTCTATCTCCAGCTGCAGAGAGGAAAGAAAGAATGGCCTCAAACCACGGCACGCGATATACGAGCACTTCTGCTCTCCGCATGTGAAAGATTGTGCCACCTCACTGTCTGGAAACATCCTCTGAAACGATCCATTCACCTGTGATGACGAATGATATGAATAGTGCGATGTTATAACCTTCAATGTCCAAAAAAATTCTGCGTCAATCACAAGTTCATGCTTCTTGCATGCATCCATCAAGTTTGATGACTGCGATGGCCCTGGCTGTGGTTCATTTGCTTAAAATTCAGAGATCGTCAGGAAGCTCCTTATCATGCAGCTACTCCTGGTGGCTTGCATGTGCTCTCTATGCTTTCCGCTTTTTAGGTGGCTTTTTAGTGCCGACTCCCAATCATGGCAGTGATGTCAAAACACTTACAGCAAACTGCATTTTACCTTGTGCGGATTTGACATGTACGGTGCAAGCCACTCTTGGTAGTTGTCATTGTTCAACCACGACCGCTGAAATCTGCATTTCCTGGGCACTGTTGGCACGCACGTTTACTGGTGCACACTACGCTGCAGGTGCCCAAAATGTCATACCGCTATACACGCACACCCAAGCGCTACATGCGCACTAAATCTTGCGATACAACTGCACATACATAGATGAGTGCTACACGCACACAAAATGGCATGATGGAACCGCACACGCATGCATAAGTGTTACACGTGCGCAAAACGTGACGATACAACCACACACGCAAGCGCTAAACACACACAAAACGTCCAGATTCGATTGCGCCAGAGGAGGCACTGACCGCGCAAACCGCACACACAGTGGCCGCCATTTCTCTACTCAACTGGAAAGTAGCACAGGAAATGGGCAAGAGGAAACGGTGAGCAAGCCAGTGTCATTCTGGCCAGATGTTCACGAGCGTATGCTAGGCACGTGCTTACTTGATTTGTACTAAGCTTATGCCATATTTTCAACAAAATCGCAGTGGGAATTCAGGAGGGTTTAAATTTTCTCAGATACAATCACTGGAAGTTTATTAAAAATAAAAATTTGGGAAATTCAAGGACTTTCAAGGATCTGCGAAAATTCCAGGACTTTCAAGGCCTTGAAAATAATCTTTTCAAATTCGAGGGTTTTCAAGGGTTTCAAGGACCCGCATGAACCCTGCTACTGAATGCAGCTTCCGCGGAGCAGTATGATCGCTCTACCCAGACTCCGTATCAAACTCCCAATAGTACCGACTCCGCTTCTGTGGAGGACTTGCCAACTCCATCACCACAGTTTCCTGGTAAGAAGCAAGATTTGACTCATCTTGGTTGTCTGGATCCTGTGCAAACGGTGCCAACCTCTGTCGTCCATATTTCTGAGCAACCGACGCTAACCGATCCAGGTCCTGTTCCTGAGTCGGCAACGTCTATGCTACTCAGCCGGGCCCCTGCCACAGAGCTCCAGGTGTTCGGTTCGCCACGCCCGAGTTCTACTACTGCTGATCAACAGGTCCCAAACCTCCCCGATGAGCCTCCTTCTACCGATGAGCACCAGGAAACAACACTCCAAGAATCGACTCGCTTGTTTCCTGTTAGTTTGGCTTCAAATAATCATGTTCCAAACCACAAAGTGTGCCTCGAGAGGACGAATGAGATGGCTTCTCGTTGCGGCAACAGAGAAGTACAGACACCCCCGCAGCAAGAGGTACGTTGCGAGATTCTCTGAAGTGACCGTGTTAAGTGGCCGGATGTTATTACTGACAGCTTTCGGAGTGTATGCCTTGAAAAAGGGCCACTGTATTTTCAAAATTGGGCAGAAAATTTTCCGTCTTCCAAAAGGCAATACAAAACTCAGAAACGCTATAGGTCACCTCATCTTTTCGTGCGAAAGGCTGTAAATGGGGAGGCGTACGAGTGACACTGGTTAATGTACTCAGAGTCCAAAGGTTCCGTTTACTGTTTCATGTGCAAACTATTTTCGATTTCAAGCAACCCCAGTGCTTTCACTACGCACGGCTTTTCTGATTGGAAAAGAGCAGAAGAAAAGGTTTGCGCACATGAAAATAGCGTCGAGCACCGGAACTACGTGGCAGCATGGGTTGCCTGCTCTAACTCGAGCAGCACAATTGACAAGGAGCTGGTTAAGCATCTTGTCACTGAGACCACTTACTGGACAGAGGTGTTGAAGCGCATAGTCGTAGTTAAGCTTCTAGCTGAGCGCAACCTAGCGTTTTAGGGGCAGTGAGGAGATTTTTGGTTCACCGAGAAATGGCAATTATATGGGAGTGCTTGAGGCCATTGCCAAGTTTGATCCCTTTCTAGAGGAGCACATCAAACGCTACGGGAGCAAAGGAAAAGGTCACCCATCGTATTTGTCAAAAACCATTTGTGATGAATTTATCGAGCATATGGCAAAGGCTGTCAAAGAATGTCTCGTTGACGAAGTGAAATGTGCAAAATACTTCTCTTTAATTATTGATTCGACTCCAGACCTTAGTCACATTGATGAGCTGTCAGTTGTTTTACGATATTATTTAAATGGGAAAGTGTATGAACACTTTCTTGGATTTGTCCCAATTGAATTGCATACTGCCTTGTACCTTTTCGATACCGTGATGTCCCTCTTGACGACCAATGGCATCTCAATTGATAATTGTAGGGGCCAAGCTTATGATAATGCGAGTAATATGTCATGAAAATGCAAACGACTGCAAGCTCAAATCAAACACCTGAACGAATCTACAGTCTACGTCCCGTGTGCTGGTCATACACTGAACTTGCTTGGAACGTGTAGCTTTGACAGTTGCCTTCAGGCAGTCAAATTTTTCACTGTAATTCAGAGACTGTATGTGTTCTTTGCTGCCTCACCTAAGCGATGGAGGAACCTTTTGGACAGCATGGGCAGAACTGGCCAGCAGCCTGTTTTGAAGGTCTCTCCGAGACCAGGTGGTCAAGACACACTGAATTATGTAAGGTCATTCTGAAAAATTTCAATGGTCTTGTGTTGCCTTGAAGCTATATCAAAGAACGAGGAAGAAAACGGTGACACTAGGAACGAAGCACACTCTCTCCAAGAATATGACAAAACTAGAGACTGCATTCATGGCGATTTTCTGGAGTGAAATCTTGGAGCGCTTTGACAAAAGGAGCGTAGCACTTCAGAAACCAGGCCTAGACATTTCAACTGCTGTAGACCTGCTGAGCTCTCTAGAAGGCCTTCTTAATTCTTTGCGACCTCTCTTTGATACCTTCGAAGAGAGAGCACGCACGCTAAGTACCAATCAATGTTATCAGGATGAGGGCAAACGCATCGTTTTGAGTAAGCACCCGGACGGAAAAAAAAGGTAGAAAAAAGTTTATCGTAGAGACCTACAATGTTGTACTTGACAATCTAGGCTCTGCTTTGTGAGTGCGAAAGGCTGCCTACACTGAACTCTGTGAAAGGTTCAGATTCTTAAAATTGCTGACAGAAGTTGGGAGCGAGGCTTCTCTGGACCAGCAGGCTAAGTTGGTGAAAACCTACAAAAATGATTTGGAGCCAGCATTTTCCGCTGAAATCATTCAGTTTGCGAACTTTCAGCACAACTGTGTGCCAGGACACGAGTCCCCTGGGAATAATGAAGTTGCTGCACGAAAGAAAGCTTATTGATGTGTTTCCGAACCTTTTTGTTGCTTTGCGAATGTACTTAAGCATACCTGTGGCAAACTGTGAGACAAGTTGTCGCTGATAAAAAATCTTTCATTCGAGCCCCCTTGATGACAAGGTGACCTTGCTTGCTATCATGTCCATTGAAAGCGACCTCCTCCGCGATCTATCCTTGGAACAGACTATATCAGATTTCGCCAAAGCGAAGGCGCGAAAGATGCCATTTTAATAGAGGACTGTTTGCGCTATACATGAATAGTGCCAATAAGTTCGCTGTGTCGCCTCCCAGCCTCCACGTTGCCAATGAAACGCTGAGCAGTGCAATTCAAGATATGCAAATCTTTGTTGTTCATCTCTTGTTCGTTGTTCCGATATTTTGCGTGCTTATAAAGAAGTGTATTTTTGTTGTTTTTGATAGTGCCATGTTTATTTGGTGTTGTCCTTGCTTGTGTTACCTTTAACGAAAATATTTTCAAATGTTTTGTAATTACAGTGGGTAATTTTCATCTGTATTCTAGTGCATTTTTACGGTGTTTGTATTCCCTTAAGTATTGTATATATCTATTGCATATTTATAGAGTAACGTGTATAACGATTACTGCAGTCTGATGCTTGAACTTTAATGAATGTTTTGGATACAACCATGCGTCTCTTCATGGGATTAAACTTAGTGATGCAAACAAAGCCTAGCTTCCGGAGGATCGACATCTGAGCTGTGTTCTCTTTTCTATGTTCTTGTTCGTCTTGAGCGCACTAAACTTCTCCTTAACGCCTAGCTTTTGCTGAAAACAGAATGCAGGTTAATCACAAAGTGAACACATGTGTTGGTGTTTACAACAGCACGTGTTTCAAGCAAGTTTTGTTGTTTTCCTTATAGTAACAACAATAATAATCCCGTTGATCGCACTTCGTTCTTTCTAATTTGGTGGAATTAAAATGAAACATGGCATATTTCCAGTAGCGTAGCAGGCGACAGGGGAGGGGGGGGAGGGAGGTCTGTATAGGGAAAGGGGGCCTGCATGCGCATTAGCCCAGTAATCTGGCCCTGAACACAACGCACGGACTGAACTCTGAGGCAACTGTTTTCCATTAATTAGCTGGTTAAATATCCTGCCACCTTCTTGTGTGTGACGCCATTAGTGACATTATTTCAGCTTTCTACTTCCGGGTTTCCAGGAATTTCGTCAAAGTCTTGCTCACGTGGCGTTTCTGTGCTTTGGTGTGCAGTAATCAGCAATATCCAATTCTAATTACTCCAGAGACTTCAGTAACTCAACTTGTAACTAAACTTATGCTCTGATATTGTATCTATAATGAAACCCACGAATATTATACTGTACTATTGTTTTCTATGTTTTTCCGATTTATTTTGAATTTTGTCCTCGGTCATCTCGATGATTTCTAAGTGTAATTATTATAGACATCAGTAACTCAACTTTTAAATAAACTTAAGCTGTGTGCTGATATATCTGTAATGAAACCCATGAATTTTGTACTGTTCTATTTTATTTTCTTTTTCAGATATTGAATTTCCTCCCTGGTCGTCCCAGGAAGTGAACCAGAAGTGCTGCGCGAGAAACAAGAGTGTCACTCGATGCTCGTGCTACTAAAAAGAAGCTCCACCCACAAAAACAATGCACCTTCTCTTCACCTCTGAACGAGCTGAACCAGAGGAGTTCAGCCACACAGATTAATGACTTTGGTTAGCTAATGTAAATGCTAGGTGAATTAGAAAATGAAAGCCAATTGTTTGAAGCTAAAATATTACTTTTGGCTGAGCAGTAATATCAGGGTCACCTATAAAATGTGCCTAGACATTCAAGTTTCATCTTGAAACCAGTGACACAAAGGCTGGTCTTTATGCAGAAAATGAATGTTTCAAACACGTGAAACCAGTTGATGTCAGGTAGATAAGCAAATCTAATTGGCTGGCACATCTCTGTAAATTTTGCTTTAATTAGACAGCGTACATACAAACTTGCAATTCTTAAACTGTCAGTGACTATAAGTATTTACAACAAACATTACATTTCAACCACCGGATAACCTCCTACAACCTTAAACAATGAAATTCTGCACATTTTCCAATAAAACATAGCTTGCTTTATTAAAGGCCTGTTACACATAAATACCAACAGATAATGCTACTTCTGATAGCTGCCAGAGCCACAAGCATGTCACCACTTTCCAAAATGCGGCATGAAAGTAAAAGGTTTAAAAAGCAAAATAAAAGCACAGTACCCACCTATGCAACTAAAAAAAAAATATGCAGTACACCTAGGACCTGACACTATGCTAGTGGAAAAGCTGCTTTTATAATATATATATATATATATATATATAAAAAAATGGTTTACACATCTGGTGAACCCTGTAGAGAAATAAGAACAACAGAAGAACAAATAAGAAGCTGAACGAACTTTCTGTGAAACAGTCTTTAAAAAGGCAGTTGAGGCAGGTATTATTATTCTGTCTTCTGTACTCTAGGCCCGAGCTTGTTGCTAGCATAATCAGAAGCACAGCTCCCTCTAAAGACAAATGTGGGAAACACATAAAAGGCAGTGCTTAGTTCTGGAACAAAGTGCGGGTGAACTCGATATAGTCGTAGGCGCCAGAGATGGATCGGCCACTCTTTGGATCCACGTAGGGTTTCATGCGGGACACACAGTAGTCGGCCATGTCCTTGGTAAGATTCTGCAAAAAGCAAGCTCTTTATGTAGTTTGACATATGTGCCATACGTAAATGAACAAAAACCATGCTAATACATTCCATTTGGAGTCATTATCCAGCTTTCAGCATGTACTTTAACTAAAAACTTCCTATTTAAACCTTGATTTTTACATATTCTGCAATAAAACAAATTCTCTTTTTCCAATTGTAAACCCATTGTGAACTCCAGAGTTTTGATTTAATGGAGTCCACTTTCACTGCATGCACGTACCTCGATCACTGGTGATGACCGAAAGAAAAGCATCGGATGACAAAATTCATCAGTTGCACGTGCCCTTTCATGTGAAAATATAGCTGGCGAGCAGAGATTAACACAGACCATTCAGCGACAGGCACTGTTCAGGAGCCTATACATAAGTTCATGAACGTGTCAGTATCCACTCGGAACAGAATAAATCCAACTGGAACTGAGCGTGCGAAGTGAACATAAGAATCCACTTGTCCCTGCATCGTCGCACCATGTTGCTGTGTCTACATTGTTATTGCCAACGAATATTGAAAATGACATTGCGGTGACAGATACAAAATGGCAGCCTAGCATTGCTTGACTTTGATAAGGACAATATACATGTGTACCATGGGGATTGAGGTATGCCGTGGCGCCTTTGCACGGGCATTCACCTGTTCCGTCATTCTTATGCCTCTCCCCTTTCTGCTCGGACGGTTGTCAGCAGTGATGCTCGCATTGCCAGCAGCAGCTCACCGCTGTCCGCAGAGCGAGCACGGGAGAAATTTCTCTGGGACAGCACTGGGTACATACACGTTTTTCTCTTGTCTGCGGGTCCCTTTGTGTCTCGAAGTTGAGTTTGCCTATGGTGTCTTTGCATGTACAGAGAGTGCATACCTTGTGTTGATCCTTTCCAGATGCTAAGCTGAAGAGTGGTACCTAGAGCTCGCACGTGGTTATACTGTGCCGAGCTGCACTTACTGGAGGCCCAAGCCAAGGAGGCCGGCCAAGTTCTCGTAAGTGGGCCCGTTGCTTATTGCGAGAGCGAGCAGCATAGCTGCGGGGACTTTTCCTCGCTAGGGCGTTTGTGCAGTGTTTGGTGCCACCGGAGACAAACGGTTTCCACTAACTCAAGGCAATACCGTGTTCTCTGCATGCGTAGTGCTCGGTAGCCCTCTTTTGCAGCCCAAGCGAGTGCGCAGTGGTGCGCTAGAGTACGTGAGGTGACGGCTGACATGGCCCTCTGGATTGCTAAGCTCCAAGCCATGATGGTCGGTACTCCTGCGAGATACCACACTCGCACAGTGCACACCATGTTATTTGACAGCGGCTGCTACCACTAGGTGGGGTCTGCACCAAAGCTTTGCTCCCAGTGCTATTTCTACAGCACGTTCTAATGCTTTTGATTTTGTTATTGGTAGTTTCGTATGGGGACATTGTTCACAAGCTCTCCCAGAGAAGATGCCACTTGTATGTTTTCATAGCTGCGGACAACTTTTTGTGGCTACACAGACACAGCTATGGGGGCAGAGTTTATGTATGTGTGTTACACTTCCTAGTAGTCAGTGACAAGTTTAATCTTGCTGTCATTCTTGGTTTCCCCACCTACAGCACCACAGTGTCCAAAAAGCAAAGCTTTCAGCAAAAACATTCTAATTAGTTTTGCCCGTTTCAAACTGTAAAAAAGACAAGGTATAATGTTACACTACTCCTTTGTCTTGAGGGGAAAAAATATATTACATATTTGAACATGCCTCGTTTTCTGAAGTAATGTTTCCATGGCAATAAGTTGTACTAGATCTTGCTAGGACTAACAAGGGTTGCTGGAAATTCATAATGCAATTTTAAAGTATGTTTCATTGCTGTGGTTGAAGCTAGACGGGAGAAGAACAGCTCGTGGTGTCATTTGTCTGTTGTGAATGTAACGCACAGCCTTAGAGTGACAGCAAATTCACGGTTAGGTGGGAGGGACAGGCATCACCATAGTTCCTCAGTAACTTGTTTTTGAGTGCACACACTTACCATATTTGGGTTTCAACTAAAGACAAACATGAGCACCAGCATATAGTTTTTTGGTAAATGCTAAAAACAAACAGTTGAAATCACATTTTGTTGTCTCAAGAGCAGCAATCGAACTTGGGACTACATTCAGCTGTGGTCTGACACATACACTAACTTTGGCTGTATAGCCAACTTTTAATGCCGGAATGAAAACCTCCAATTTAATAAGTTTTCTAAGCAAACAGACTTCACTTTTACATTGACATTCGAATATATGCATGGGTGAAAGTATGGAAGCAGGAAAGCTAACTGGGGAGTATGTGCAGTGACGTCCATTAAAGGGACACTACAGAGGAATACTAAGCTGGATCAGTAAACGGCACTTCTGGGACATCAAAAGGGTTGGTACACCAGAAAAGATGTAAAAACAGACTGGTGGCAACACCACCTTGAAGCTTCAACGCTAGCTCTCTCCATGATGTCAGATTTTGGCTGTCTCTGCTGGGGACTAGTCAATAATTTATTGATAAACAAGGGTCATATTGAATTCTGAAGAAACCAAGGGCTCAAATACCTTCTTTTGCACAAAAACAACCGAAGCGCAAAATACCCTGAAGTCTGATACTGCACTGATGTATCAGTGCTGTGGTTCTTACTTCAAGGAAGAAAATTTCAGCGATCAGCCTTCGATTTCTCCACTAGGAACCAAAATATTTCTGTGGAATAAACAAAAATAAGCTTCTAAAAGAATACTTCACCAATCTAAATCCCTTTAGTCTTGGCCTTTAGTATCCCTTTAATATCAACATGCTGCTTGGCAATAAAGTTGCTGCAGTAGGCAATTCCAGTTAACGAACCCCTCACGAGGTCTGGCCATTTTGAGCTGACAAGCGCAGTGCATACAGTGCGCGCTAACAATTGTGTCTTAAGTATTACATCGCTATGCGCCAAAGAAACAGCTGAAATTTCAAACGAAATGCTGTTTGTCCTACTCGCGGGGGCACTGCACTCCCAGCCGGAGAGTGACGTCACTTCCAGTGACATATGGCAGAATTATTCAAGGAAACAGCAGTTATTTGTTTGATCTGATGTTTCGATAGACGAATTAAAGTTTAGAGGACTAATAAAACCTACAAATCAAATGTCTGCATGTTCTCGTTTTACTTTGTACTGAAGAAACAGAAATGTGCTTCCGTTTCGTCTGCTTGTTCCCATGTCGTGCAGTTGCATGAACAGAGAGCAAAACTATGTCATTTTCTGCCATGTTCTAGCATGCCATCATGTTCTGTGATCTGCTTGTGTCTGCCTCAGTGTTTGTGTAGCACTGATTTATACTGCTAGTTAGGTTGTTCTCGTGCACAGCAAACAAACTCGTGTGCTGCGGAAGTGAATCACGCAGCAAAGAAGCGAAGAAAAAAAGAAATGCAGGGCCCGTGCCATATATATATCAAGCGAACCTCCGGCTACAGTATGAGAGAATGCAGGAAAGGAATTTCACTTGTAGAGGCTAGACGGGAAAGTGGGGAGAGTTTCTATGTTGGTGGTGACGCTCGCCCCTTGAAATCATGGGTTCGCGGCACTGAAATATTTCTCTCTGCTATTAATAAAACAATTTGAAAAATTCTTGCGGTAGAATGCTCCCTAGAGGGCACATAACAACTTCCAGCATATAACCAAAATTTCCTATGTGGCCTGGTGAGGGGCTATTCAATTGAGGTTGTTTTAATAATGCACTAAACCTTTGGCTGGAGGTAGAAGGAAAACAGACGGAAAAGACTCACTGCGTAGAGCTCGTCGGCAGTGACATATGGCCGCTCGCCAGAGGTGATGGCGCGGAAGGCATTCTCAATCTCCTCAGACGATCGCACATTCTCAGTTTCTCGTGAGATCATGAACGCCATGTATTCCTGGAGAGAGACTTGGCCATCTCTGTTGGGATCCACCTGGTCAAGGATGGCCTCGAACTCGGGGTCTGGCTGGCCCTCTTCCACCATAGGCAGGTCGTAGCCCAAAGCCCGTAAACATGACTTGAACTCCACGTGGTTCAACCGGCCACTCTTGTCTTTGTCGAAGTGCCTGCATGTATCCATTGTGGGTCAAATTAAGCATTCTTGTACAGCCTGTCATGGAGTAGCTGTAAATTACAGGCAGTAAAATGCAGTCCAACATAACATTTTGTGGCCATTTTGATTCAAACCAGAAACATGCAAGGCTTAAATGGATGCTGCAACTGAAGAACATGCAGTCTCTTTCAGAGGCTTTCCCTTTGCTCTTGTCATTGCAGATGCACTGTATGGTACAGAAGTTGGCCTAGTGCAATGACCACAACGGTCTGGCAATCATACAAAACCATACTCGAACTTTTATTTAGTTATACTTGCCACAACTAGTGAATATACTTCAGACATTGAAATATACAGCCAAATTATATGAAACTTTACACAGCTAATAGTATTCACAAATTGGGTACGCACTGTTCTTATAGTCAACAAATTTGTAACAAGTCTACTGTTAGACTGAAATTTAAAATTAAACATGAAAAATTTTGAGACATTAAGCTTTAATTCTGCATCCAATACAGTAAAAGCCCTTTAATTCGAATGTTAAGATGATGTCAAAACGTTTGTGTTAAATGAAATTCAAACTGATGAAGTCAAGGAAAAATTTGCATTTGGTAGTGAAGTGTCAGGGACTGCCTGTAAGATCCCCTGTTTATTGACAATCATTTTCTTCTTAGAAAGCACTGACTGTCATGGTACCATGGTACCAAAAGGAAATATCTTTTTCTACTTTTCAAAAGTGATGTGCAACATTCAGTGCTACCATGCCTAACATGCCTACATTTTTCCCCCTGCACACATTGCAGGTGCCTCGTTTGGGCCTAGCATCGTGCCCCTTGCTCCTGGTAGAGCAACTACATTAGGATTTGTGTTGCTGAGAAGCTGACACGTTTTCACTACTTGTGCGAAAAATGCCACTTAAGCAGACTAAAACAGGCCCTGCATTCACACCTCTTTATCAGAAAGAAACGTTACTAAAATTGACAATGCTGAAGATGCTGAAGTAGATCAGCTGCCCGATGCCTGGGTCTGCCTGATGAATTGGCAACAAATAAATGTGATCAGTGCAAACTCAATGCTTGTGGCGGAAACATGACCAAAGTTAACAAAAACATATGCTCAATTTTCTGCAGCCCTTTCAAAGCGTTGCTCGAACTGAAATTGCCGCTGTGTTGGATCAGTTGATGAGAACATTCAAAAGGGCATTGAGCAGTTTCAACTAGCGATTTTCCATGCACTGGTGCTTTGTATCCACCTTCCTGTAAGATGGCTGCGCAAGAGCCCTGTTGTTCCGAGATTGCTCACAGCTACTTAACATCACCTGTGCCACATATTGCTAGCTCAGAAAAACATCCATCAAAATTCAATTCTGGGTTCAATATCCCGACACTGAACAGTGGTCATGAGGGGTATTGTAGTGGAGGGCTCCGGATTAATTTTGGCCACCCGGGGTTCTTCAACGTGCACCTATTTTAGGCACAAAGCAACGTACTCCCTTAAGCAAAAGTATATGGAACAGGGATTCCTCAATAAAGCAGACTTTCTTCTCCGCCTGTGAATGCAACTTGAAATTGAGGAGTGCAGTACAAGCTTGGCATTGTAAACATTCCAGTGAACTTGTCAATTTCGGTTTGCGCGTCTGAATTACAAAGAAATTAGGTTTTTCCGGTGAGCCTTTGGTCTGCATACTTTTTCTCACGGGTGTACAGTTTGAATTACGAGTGGCAGAACCAATTTCCAATTTATTTAATAAGTTATTTTACATATTAAGTTCTGTGCAACTTTACAGGACTACTGTGGTTTGTTCGAATTTCTAAAAAATGCTTTAAGTAGGAACATCACACTCAAAAGGTAGGCAGCCTCAAGTGCCAATGACATCTGCAACATGACAGTGCAAAATGTATGCATAATTCTAAACTATGTGACCACAGGGAAATTAGAGCACTAAAAAAGAGAAAGAAAGAAAGAAGGAAAGAAAGAAAGAAAAGAAAGAAAGAGAAGTGCTACTCACTTGAACATCATGCTGAACTCCTTGAGGGCATCTTCTGTAACACCACTTTGGTTTCTAAATAAATTAGAAAAAATGGGATGCTCACATGAGAAAGCATAAAAGTGGAATAAGAGAAATGTACATTTTTCGTAGTCTCAAAATGTCAACAACTCTGCCTTACTTAAACCTTCTTTGAACAACCTTAGCAAGACACACTAAGCTCACCAATCCAAAGTACTTTTAATGAAACAACGTGAAGGAGCCCATGTCGCAAATCTGGCTTCAGCTTCCCGCATTTGGCATTGGACATCGTTTCGGCAAAAAGATTTTCGAACCACACATACCCAGGCCTTCCATGTGACGCAAAGAACTGACTGAACTGAATTTCTCAAGTTAAAATATGTGGAAAAATCATAAACTATGACTTACACACAACCTACAGACATGATACCTCTCGGATTGTAATTTGAGTATACGAGAAAACATAATTGTGTTACGCCAAAACTCAAACCCCTTTTCCAGCTTTTCTAAAATTCATAGACCGGAGGCGGTGTCCGCCATTTGTGCACGCAGGCTTGTAAATATCTTGGAGTCCACAGAGCGGTGCGCCCACTTCCTTGAAACACTTCCAGATGGCACTTGCCTCCGCAGCATCGCGGCCCATGCAAGAGGCCACATTTCTCACAGAAAGCCTGCCTTCATGCAGTGTTCGCCATGAGCGTTTACCGGTAAACATTGCGGTTACATATGCTGCAGTTGCTGGGAAGTGTGAGAAGCAGTCAGGGATCTTTGAGTGCTATCGCGTCCCACTCTTAAAGGCGAAGCTTAAGAGTCCTCCAAATTTTTATTAGTTCTGCCATCTGTCAAGCTCAGGCAAATGATAACCCCCCTCCTAAAGCAAGAGTAACAGCGCACCTTGCTTGTATTTGCTGTTCCAGGTTGTGCTGCATGCGCATTCCAAGCTGGTCAAGCTGGTCCCACTGCTGGGCCAGTCCCACGGTGCCGTGCTCAGTGTACCGGTTGTCAAGAATCAGCTGCTCCTCTAGCAGAGCGCCCAAGTCCTCAATGCGCTTCAGGTCACCACGTTTGCCACGAACCTCAGCAGCCTTACGCTGAAAGGGTCCAGGAAATGCATTTAGATCCCTGATATACCAAGCTACTACTGATCAAGTCAAGAAATGTTTTGTAACAGGTTTCAAAAAGACTTTTTACTAATATGCTACCTGACCAGACAACTGACTACTGATCTATTCTAACAGGAAGCTTCTACCCAACATCTGACCTTTGTTGCTTCGAGCTGCGCTTCCAGTGAACCCGATCCTTCCATCATTGAGGACCTGCAAGAAGTGGTAAGAACACATCATTTTAGCGATTTTTCACTATCTTTAAATGTTTACCCGAAAATTCAATATAGCAATACATAAACGAAATTATTAATAACATGTGAATATGCCCAAAAGATGCTGAAAATGGACTTTAAGTATGTATTTAAGAAAAATGAGCAACATACATGTGCGTGCATACAAAGTGCACAATGTTTTGAAATTTTCAACGACGAACACACAAATGCTTTGCTTATGAAAAACAAATGCTAAACTGAAATAATCGAAAATGATCAAAAGACATCTCAAGCAATATTTCTACATGGTCTCTACTAAATTACTTAATAGATATTCCTCAAATTTTCCAGGTTTTTCCTGATAATGTCAATAAAAATTCCCTGAACATTAAAAAAGAAGGTTTGAGAGCCTAACAGAGGCACGATTCACATAGACGATTCCACTGACTAAACAGTTCATTGCAGCGCCAAAGAGAGATTATGAGCACATTTATTCCCTTTGAACTGTCAATTTCCGCCTGGAGAAGAGAAGCATTATTCTGTGCTCCATTGATGAGCCTTTGCTAGTTTTGTTGGAGCTGCTTGATGTGGGTGGCACCCCTTTTCCCGTTTTGTTCAGCCTCAGATGCATCAAGCATGTCTTGCTTCTTTTTATTGAGGTCCTCCTTCCACCAAATGCTTGCGCCATGCACCATTTCCCCCACACTGTCTGTAATGCCAACACTGGCTACACCACCTGCTGCCGAAACTCTATCACACTATTCTCTGTGCAATCAGATTCTTCTTTCAGGTTCTCTATGAGGCACTCTTTATTTACAGAAAAACCTCTTTCAACAGCAGCATTGCCATGGGACATGGAGAGTATGATCTTGACAAAGATAAGCAACTGCTTATGGTTCCGTGAGCACAGCTCAAATCACAAGGTGTCCAGTCTCTGTGCTGTCCTATCAAAGTTCTTCATAAGTACCTGTGCAGACCTCAGTGAACGAACTTGCACGTAGGATCGGTGCACCCGTTCTGCTCCCAAGCCAGTCAAGCAACAGGTGCTGTGCAAGTATTTCCAGTGCAATTGCACATTGTTTTTTGTCAACCTCCACTGACAATGTGCACACCGGATCCAAGCAACTCACTCCTGTCGTTAGCCTGTATTTTAGATGCAACCTTTCCATAATATTCAGTGAGCACACCTTCAAAAAATAAATGCATACCTTCTTGAAAGTAAGCAGTGCAAGTTGAGATGGTTTCGCAGCTTTTCTAAGTTCACTCTTGGCAGCAAAACTAACATCAAAAGTGTTGACAAAAACGATATTCTCGGGCTACGCCAAATCTATATTAAGCAACTTGAAGGGCGTGTCAGCAGTGTGAAAAATTTCTTGCTCAATGATCCTTCCCAACAGTGATCGTAAGACAGCCTCCAATGCAGCGGCAAGGAAAGGGACCATTGGATTGTCCGCTTGAAATTCGGTCAAGAATGGCTTCAATTCCTCAGGCACTGACAGCATGAAAGTCAGTTTTGCCCGCGGCATTGTGTCAGCTACTAGCATCTCAACTGTGGTGTAGCTGGTGCACTTTGGCTTGTGCTTGTCTTTAGCTGAACACTCCCCATACTTTACCAAGTTTGGCAGTACTTGAAGAGCTCTTGAAATCCCCATGCTGTTTTCAAGCCATCAAACCGCAGAGAATTTGAGAGGAAACAACGTGTTTACTGTGATGCGAATGTAATCAGCACGGTGAGCTGGAACACACCTGAAAAGGTTATAAATACTCTGCAGAAATACTACAAAATTCCAGCCAGTTGCTGCATGGCCTGTTCTGAAGACACCATGAACCACATGCAGGCCACAGCTTCCAATTTTCAGGATTTGTTGACTGTCATGACAATTGAGTTCTTCCTTAAGGGATCTAAGAAACTTGAAGTTTACATTTGGTCCATCCATTGACACTTGCATAATCTTGTGCTTTGTGTCCTCTGTGGCTTTCTCGAAGGCAAGTGTCAGGTCTTCAGAACAGGTGTGGCTAAGAAAACATGAAGTCAGGTATCGAGTTTTTACAGTATCATCTGGCAAATTGCAGTATCTGACCAGCACATCCATTTGTTCTTTCTGTGCTACTTTGTTTAGTGATTCATCAAATGCTATAGCTATGTATGGTGCTTCAGCAAGAGCTGATAGCAGCTTCTTTTGGAAGAATGGCACGATGCCATGGCAGATAGTATATCCAACTTTGTCTTTTCCCAGTTGCATTTTCTTGGCAATTTCACAAGACTCAAACAT
This sequence comes from Dermacentor variabilis, assembly GCF_050947875.1. Lineage (NCBI taxonomy): Eukaryota > Metazoa > Arthropoda > Arachnida > Ixodida > Ixodidae > Dermacentor > Dermacentor variabilis. The sequence goes on from NC_134568.1 coordinate 90,957,116, forward strand.
CAACGGGAAGAGGAAGAGCCACAGAACGGAGAGATGCACGAGTCATTACAGCATTCACACACCATAAGATCTCAGCTTTTGCAACATCTTTCTTCAATAGAAAACCACATACCATGTGTGCAGGAGCTGATGCAGCAAGAGGCATTGATGAGGGGCCTGCTCTCTTCGCCCCTTTGTCAACAGTCATCACAGTTGACAGGGCTGCACTGCTTGGCTTGAAGAACGAGAGCACACGTCTGGGAGCCACTTTCCAGCACCTTCATGATGTTCTTATGCTTTATACTTGCAGTGTGGCTAGACACATTTTTTTCCCATGTTGCTCATGCAAAACGTCTTGTAGCACACTACGCATTGTGCGCTGTATACATGGGCACAGGCTTAATCCAGCTCGCGACGTCGGATACGTTGGCGTTGAACCAGTCAGCATTGAACGAGAACTTCGTTGACTGTGACATTGTCGAGTTCAAGTATCTTCAAAAGCAGCTTGCATAACCTCACCGCAAAACAGAACGATCGAAATGCCCCAGCCACGAACAAAGCACAACATACACAAGTCCACCCACGAGTATGTCGCATATTACCACAGAATGCAGATATGGTGATACTCATCCGATGATGATGATGACAGTTGCCTTTAAGACCGCTTGCTGCTGGCTGGTTATTGGCGCCACTTTGTGGCAATTAAACTGCCGAGAGCTATGATAAACGGAGTCTGAGATCTACGACTCAATCTCGGAGGCCATGTATAGCAGCACCGTTGTTGCACACAGCCTCAGAGATATCTGCGGTATTCACGACGGTTTCAGACATTGTGTGCAGCAATGGCGCTGCAGCACGTGGCCTCCGAGATTGTGCCGTAGAGTGTATTCATCGCTCCTTGTATCTCACCGGCCACATTCCCCAACTTGGTCAAATTCTTTTTAATTTCCCTGACAATTCCCAGAGTTTTTCAAACGTATCGAGAATCCCTCATAATTCCCGGTTTTCCAGTTGGTAGACACCCTGTTTCTAGCCTATTTAGTGAGAACCTAAAAAGGATATCTTTCACGCAATGATTAAAGTTAAAACCATACTGGCATGTTTTATAAATGACCGTAGGTTGTAACAACCTGCAAGCACTTTTAATGTTAATTACTGTGGACAGTAATTGGCACGCTTGAATGCCATCCCAACTTGGAAAAACCAGTGCAAGCTTCTGCAGTTGTGCATGGCTTATGGGCATAAACTGCCCATACCAGCTGCAAATCCATGTATCCCTTCCACACTCCAAAATTCAACTGCATGTCTACATTACTCTATAGCTCAAAGAGCACAGAACTTCAAGTGTCAGCACTCCTGAAAGCAACAGAAATTTTGGAACAAAACTTACCCATCTAGCAGCCACATCCTGTGTATTGGGATATATGAAAAAGAGAAAGTGCACATTAGAGACACACACTGAGGTAAAAGCATTCTGCAATGAAATATCTAAAAATAGTTACCGCGTGTCTGTAAGCCATTGGTGTAATGCATTAGCATGCTTGGCAAACTCTCTACGAAGGTGGTCATTGTCTTCTTGGCGTTGGGCCTCCTTTGAAAGTTCGATATCACGTTCCTGTGTGGAATCAAAAATAAATATCCATATATGCGAAGCAAGCAAAGCTGAGCAAAGATCCTAGCTGGCACCCACACATTTCTATGGACCCAATAGTTCATTATTTTGATCCTGAATTTTGGCGTTGCCAGACAATTCAAACTTGATTGGTAAGGCCATGCACGCCTGACCCCATAGGCAACTAATAGTAGCAGGGTCTGTCTTGGTGGCGTTTAGGGGGCAGGTCATCGAATGTGTCAAGCGCAAGTCATCTCCCATAAAAAACGCCTATTTTAGGCCTGCCCTAGGAAGATTTTCGAGTGAAAACAGCAGCTCACAATGAGTGATAACAGTATTTACCTGGTTCTAATGAGAGCTTTCTTTTTAAAAAGAAAATTGTTCCTGCCTGCATGGTGCAATCTCACATGAAACCAAAACTGCGTTCACAGCATCAGTGACAGCCTACTGTCAGAGTCAGCTTAGCGAGCATCATTGCCATCACAGGACAGCAACAGAACAAGTTCGTGCGTAGTATGATGATGACACGCCACTTTTAGCCTTTGATTACAAACGCTTATGCAAAAGGCAACTTGTTTTACAAGCAAAGCTAGTGGCAGCAAGTCGTGTCACATGTTTTCAGCATTCCAGATAGTTGTGTGCATTGCAGGACCAATTAGTGAAGTGGTTAGTCTAGGCAATGGCCACCATCCCATCTGCAACTGTTGCAGAGATTTATGATAAATGTGGAAAAATCAAACATGCAATGTACTATATGGCGGCTGACATGTTACGGTCCATGGACAGCAACAAAGTGCCGTCTGAGAGTGATGATGATGATATATGTAAATAAACAATATCAGGTGCGCATTAGACTTCCGTTTTGTTTAGGTGCTATAAGGTAATTTCTACCATAGTTTACATTGAACCTATAAAAGAAAGGAAAGTGTTAATGTTGACGCTAAAGACGACAAGGTTGACATGCATGGTTGTTCAAGCGATTCGATGATTAAATGTTGATTACATGTCCTTATTCTGTCTCTTCCAGTTTATTGTTAACTTAATTCACATCTTAATTGTATCTCATTTTGCGTGCAATTAAAATGATGCCTATTGGGTCTCCGTGGCCACCCTGTAACATAGGAGACACTCTTATTCTTCAGAAGTCTCAGCAGCAACACATCTGTTGGACTACTTGCTTCTGTTAAGGCCCCCAAAAGCTGCTCAACATCCTGCAGCTCCTGGCGGGCACAATACGAATTGCACATTTTGGCAAGACGGGCATCGCGAGCTTTTGAGGTCTTCTTAGCATGGCTGGTTCGTGCTTAACATGCCTTAGTATTCTCATTGGCCCGTCGAATGTGCGCAGCCTCGGTGTGTTAAGTTTCCTCTATTTAGTGTCGACAGCTGTCTTTCGATATGGAAACATGTTGCCGTTACAAATACCTTAGGGACAAGTTATAGTCTAGTGTTTTCAGTGCGACAGGCAGTAGCGGGCAATGTGGGAAAATGTCATGCTGGAGAAGTCAGAACCGGCTAAGATTGCACCCCTGCACTGTTCGACACATTGAATAGGCCCACAGTTGTCTGCGGATCAGCTGTTGCCGTAGCTTCACACAAGAGTGCAGTGAGTGAGCACTTTTGTTTGGAGAAGGCGCAAACTCTGCACGCTCTTTTCAGTGCACCCGAACTGTAGGCCAACATACTGCTGGCCAGCCAAGCTAGTGTGTGATGCACTCTGGTCTAGCAGCTAGGGCGTGAAATCGGAGATGTTCTGTTCCTGTGACGGTCGCACCAAAGCACGGCAAATGTCGCCAGTCTGGCAGACTGCACCAGATGCTAGACTATATGAGCGTCCACTTTTCGCTGGCATAGCGGAAATGCGCCGCATGTGGCGCGTGCCTGAGCTACGTTGGAGCACTACTTGCCTTCCACACACACCAAGATACTGTGGCATGCTACGGCTTCATCAAGGCCGGCCAGTGAGTAGAGATCAATGAGGCCGGCACACCACTTTCACATCTGCGTGCGCTGATATCACACATGCACACGCAGACATGCCTCTCCTTAGATTTTCAGAATACTCCCGATTGTGCAGATATTCTTTTACACGTGGTACTAGTCTAGCAACAAATCGAAATTATGAGAGACACAAACTGCACCTTGATGATCTTCTGCAGGTTACGCCACGTATCCTCCAAAGCCTCCATGGTGAACCACGTGTAAGGGTTTGGACCAACATTGAAGCTCTTTATTTGTCGGTCCAGAGCAGCGAGGGCTTCAAAATCTGCCTGAGCTGAGCCCAAGGAGTTCTGAAACTGTGCATGAGCCTCTCGCAAGGCACGAATCTCTTCCACAGAGTTGCACCGCACAGGGTCAGTCAAGTCTTCCTCAGCATTCTCAAACCAGCTATTGAAGGCAGATGCCTTCTTGGCAAATGTGAGGAAGAGGTCTTCAATCTGGATAGATAAGGGGAAAAGAAAATCTTATTTGGCATAAGAACAAATACTTCATGGCAACCCAGGAACAAAGCGAAACCAGTACAGGTAGTGAACTTACCTGCTTGAACTGGTCCAACATGTGCAGCAGGCGAAGCTTACGGGCATTTGAAGCTGCCAGTAAATTATTCCAGCTGAAAATTTGAGTGACGTGGTTACTCCGTATGTACTGAAGATGAAAAAGCTTGAAAAATGGTGAAAGACAGATGGTGAACTGCTTACCAGAACAAGTGCACTTTAAACTGAAGATTGTACAGCCTCAACCTTCAAAAATGCTAGAAACCTCCTTCCCCTACCTATAACTTCTACCACTGACCGACACTTGTCAGTGTCGGTCAGTGGTAGAAGTGCTCAAAACACTGACACTGATTGACACTGACAAGTGTAGATCCGTGTCAACAAGTCGACACTGACAATTTCTTTATAGCATTCACTATAACCCTACTGCAATGTAGCTAAAAATGATACAATAGTACGAAAGCTATCAATTATTAGAGCTTAAATAATGTTGCAGGACCTCATATTTTGCCTTATCCTACCATCAAAAATTTGAGCTAAAATATGCTGCCATATGCAAACAATACAAACAAAGCAAACTGCTGCTTTGGAGTTTATTGGGATACTTAAATGTGCATCATACATGGAGAATGTGGCAACATTCATAAAAGAGGTGAGGGGGGACTAGGCTAAAAAGAAAAACACCCTTGGAGAAATGCATGAAAAATCAATGCATGGTTAAATGTATCTTAGCCATTATGTTTTCCACGCAAAACTTACCGAGTAAGCACATCGTCATGTCGCCTCATTATGGCTGCTGTCTGATCATGATTAGCAGCAACAAGTTGGTCTTTGAGCTGTGTTATGCTCTGAATGCCTTCTTGCTCAAAGGCTCCCAAGCCAGCATCAAAGGTTTCCTAAGGAAGAAAATCCAAGTTGTTCTGAATTTTCGTTGTGAAAACACACTGTACACCATACATACAAGTAATAAATATAATAGCTGTAGGGGACTTTTTTTTTAAATATATAATGATGTGGTTTTCATAATATTACCCTGTGCTCCAAATAGGTAAGCACATGTTTGTCCTCATTCAATTAAGAACTGGACCTTCAAATTTGGGAGTGCTGGCTCACCCTACCCAGCAACAGACATACAAAACCTGCAAGTGCTCTTTTCTCCACACCCCTTTGACACAACCAAGACGGCAGACCTCGGGCTAGAATATTAACTGAAGTATTAACATGCAGGTCAATCACATTTTTTGCACCGTTCGTTTTCCACACCATCCAAGGTTTCAGAATGTGCATCTCTGCCTTAACAGTCCTACTAGCATGAACACGGTCACCTTGGCTTGGAAGAGTTAGCACTGTGGGAAAGCCTGCTTACGAACTTTCACATATTGTTTACTGAAAAAATCTGAAGTTCAAATTGGAATGAATCGTAGCGTGCCATGATAAATACCACTATGAGAAGCTAGGTCAACCAGATTTAATTTGACTGTTCATTTTCATATGCTAACTGATAAATATATCTGACAATACCTCAACGGATATCAGGCTCATAAAGTTGCACTGCACTATCTTGTATGAAAGGTATGGAATGTGTCTAGTATTGGGCGTCTCTGCACACAAAGCCTGGCAATCAAATGCTGCAGTCATGCCTTTGTAACATTCCCTTCTTTGTCATCATTCAAACTATGCTCAAAGCTGTACACTCTAAGAAACGCTTGCACCCCTTGGGGCATACCTTGTCCCCAAACACTAGTCACTATCTTGCATGCTTTTCCTTTCCTTAATGCTGCATACCCAGTCTTTTCTTTTTACTATTAGTTTTCTTTATTGCGTGTTTTGCTGACCTGTCGCTGCCATGTGTTGTCAGGGGTTGAGTTTTTCAAACCGTCTCTTTACAGCTTTTTTTCTCACCCTCCTCTATGTTCAATGGGAAATAAAGCATTCATTCATTCAGTATGTTCAGGTCATAAACAGCAAGTGCATATCTCCATGACACAGCATACTTGACAGGAAAGCAGGAAGCAGAGAGCTTTAAAGAAAAAAAGAAGAAAAAAATGCAAGCAAGACGGACAACAATTCTTGTCTGGGGACCAGATATGCCCCAAAGAATGTTCTTTTTTTTCTTTTTTTTTAGGGAGTACATACTGCTGTGCCCATGTGGAACAATGACAGCCAAGCTACCCATTCCGTATTTACTCACATTAAGAACGCACATTTTTCTGAAAATATTGCGCAAATTGGGGGGTGCGTACTTTATGAGAGGTAAGATTTTGAGAGGATTCATTTACGTGATCACCTCTGAGACGTAGGGGACACACAGTACGATTCGGCATCCGACGCATTTTGCGGTTTAGTAGCGCCAGATTGGATGCCTGGCATGCGACAAATGCAGGAGACACACGGTACGATTTGGTGTACAATACAGTGTCAGACTTGGCGCCACAGCATGACAAAACACCTTGTATCCCGCTTCTGTTCCGGCACGTCGGACACCGTTATTGGATGCCGAATCATACCACATGTCTGCTACTTTTGTCGCACATCAGGTGTCCGATTCGGTACTACGGCATAGCAATACGCCTCAGATCCAGCTGCTGTATTGGAAACCTAATCGTACTACGCGTCTCCTACTTTTGTAGCACGCCAAGTGTCCAATTCGGAGCTACGGGCACGGCAAAATGCCTCAGATCTGGCTGCCATTTCAGCGCGTTGGACACCGTATCAGATGCTGAATTGTGCCATGCGTCTCCTACTTCACAGCAGCAAGTTTTGGGTTTTGATTTGGGGCAATTTTTTGGAGCAGACTAACAGGAAAAAAAATAGGAGATTTTTGGAGTTGCAAAGTGCAAATTGGAGCAATAGAGTAAATGATCCAGATTTTTACACTGGTCCTTTTTTGGATGAACTCCTGCAGTATTTTTTAACAACTGCCTTAGAGCTGTCATAGAACCAACTTCAGAGGGTACAAAAGAAACAACTGTTTTCTGCTTTCTCGTGTTTATCATATAGAGCGAAGTCCTGATGTTTCTAACTGCCAATATTTCAAAAGACATAGCTCGAACTGCATTTTGGGTCCAGTCATGGTGGCAGATGTATCAATGAATAAAAACCAAGTATTTGAACAAATAAAGGCATGAGGTGGTTATTTCAAGCAAAATTCCTGTTTCAACCTCTCGCTAATTGTGTAAATATAATGCCTGAACACAAACCGAAATTCCAATCAAACGCTATGGCTCGTGCAGTTGTGTTTTTCTTCCTTCGCCACACTCAGGAACATCTGCTGTTGGGCTTGTTTGCATATGGTAATATAAACAGTTTGAGGTGCAAAATAAAGCACAGACTAAGAGTACCCTAAAAACTACCGGACTCTTTTTTTTTTTTTTTTCACAGGCTGCAAGAAATAGAGTGCTGGTGGCGCTACATGTTTTAAGCACAAGGTGTGTGTTCCAAAGTGTTATAATATTGAACAGTGCACATCAATAGTAGCACTTCATTTGGAGAGACCCTAGTTAATCTATTTGCTGCATTGACAATTGCAGTCCACTAGCAACAATAACAAGGTTCTTAATACACATGCAGCTACTATAAGTGGGTAGCACACCTGTTTCGTAAGCAAAGTTTGCACAGATGAGAGGTCCCGACCAAAGTCTTCAGAGCGCACGTGGGCTTCTTTGTCGGCTGTAAAAGTTGTAGAACAGTTATCTTCAGCTTTAAACACATTATACTGAAATTTCAAATGTCTTTGGTCTGAAAAGGCCATTGCATTAATCTCCTGGTACTTTCATCCCTAAATTTGCCACTCTGGGCAGTTAATTTTGCATTGTGAGAAATCTCAGCGCAAAGATGTACCCCAGAGTAATGCAGCTTTCTGCGTAGTCATTTCTTCACTCTGTCAAGCTACAGCTCAAATATTTTTACCCTGCTTTGAGACTGGCGTGCAATGTGCAATGAGTTGTAGCCCTCTGCGGTGAATATTTGCCAAAATTTCACCTTCAGCATGCATAATAAGCTACACTGAGTGACAAGTTTAAGGATTATTATTTTTAGGGACGAGACTTGCAGAAAAATAAAATGAAATGAAATTGACCTAAGATTCACTTGTTCCGAAGTTTTCTATTAAACGTACACTATAACCTGAATTAACAATGTTAACCAATATATACAGTAAAACCTCGTAATTTGTGGTACCACATGGTACCACAAATTACATGGGACCGAAGAAAAGAATGTCTGAATTATCCGAATGTCGAATTATAGAGGGCATCAAGAAAACAATGAACAAGTGCTTACCATGACAACACACTTTTATTTACTGAACGAATGAGTAAATCTTGTTTCTATCCTGCACAATAGCAGTGCAGAAGCTGCAATTCTCGTCATCTCATGACTGATTGGCTCTCGCAATGGCGAAGGCCTCGCGACTTCCTTTGTTCGCAGCATGGCCAATGTGCGCTTTCATTCCATGATTTTTACTACCGCATGTCCACCCTGATTATTTTTTTTCGCGAATGAGCTGGTTGACAACAGATTGTCCGTATGTATACAGTTGAACCCACTGATAACAATATTCAAGTGCCATGAAAATTCCATTGTTATAAGCAATAATTGTCATAACCGGGTTGCATGAAAAAAATTCAAAATAGGGGGATGGCAGAGCTGCTGTGAGATAACTATAATGGCGGGGAGGCCAGTGCCCCTCCCCACCACCTTCCTCCATCTGGCTGCTGATTGCGTCGATTTGTTAAACTACTTCCTGGGCGCTCTGATCGCATGTAACAAGCAGCGGCTGTCGGCGTTAAAGAATGGCACTGCTATAACTGCAAAGAGGGGTCACGGGCGGCAGGCAATACGAGAGCTTTGTCAAGGCATTGTTTTGGTGGCCCGAAAGGGGCCTTTTAATAAAGGCGATAAAGTTGTCGGGGCAGCCTGTCAGCTTGAGAAATCCAGAAATAAACGCTGAGGCGAGATCGCCACAAGCATCTTGCCACATACTTCTCACTCGCTTGCACCCGAAAGGCTTATGTCTGTCAGCCTTGCATGCTTTACGCAAAGCTTGCTGACATCCTTCTCCATGGCATCCAGGTGCTTCACATAGTGCAGCGGAAGGTTCCTCACGAAAACAAAGCCCCAGAAGGACTGAATCATCTGCCGGGCCTCCTGTGAGGACAACGGTGAGGCAGCCTGCCCTACCGCGTCATCATTGCCGTCATCGCTGTCCCTATCCGATGCAAGCATGTTCGCGATGATCACCTCATCGGTTAGAAGTACTAGAGTGTACTAGAATACGGTTGAGTGGGATGAGCGGCTGAGGCGGTGCATGCTTTGCAGTGAGGCGCGCGAAGGCAAAAATACTGTGGCGACGCTGCAATCGAAGTGGATTGGGCCGTGTCAAGGTCGTGCCGTTGGACACTGCTGGCGATACTTCTCAGAAGGGTCATTCATACTACTTCGTACACTGGTCTATGCGTTCAGACGGCTCAAACAGTGTTTATAATTGCACACGACACGTTTATGCATTAGGAATAGATGCCTTTCCTTTATTTATTGTATTTTTTTTTACAGCGAAGCTGTATATGGCTAGGGTTCTGTGCATTTTTTTCAGTGAACAAAAACTATCATCAATGGCTCATACCCCCGTAAGCATTCGTACTCTTGTAAGCAAGCAAAAAATGCAATGGCTCATGGCCCCGTAAGGCTGAGGCTACGCACTCACAGGGTGTCTACCAAGTTGACATTTCCAAATTCCCAGAGTTTTCCTGGTTTTCCATGAGTGCCTTTGCAAAATTTCCTGAGTCGCACAGAACTTTGTTTTATGTCAAGACAGGCTGACACCATGTCGCCCAATGCTATCACTCATCAGGCACATGGCTGATGTGCCTACCGCGTCCAAACGAAGCTAGGTTTGCCGCGACCGCTGTGGATGAAACCGTAGTGGCTACTGACGCAATCTTACACTCAAACAAAATTACACCCTTTGGGTCGTATCTTGCCACATAACAATAATCGTCGTCTCTCTTGTCTGCATTTCCTTTCTTTAACGCTGAGAGCCTGGTACTTCCCAGTAACGAACGGCATGCGCGTTATCAGCATGACATAGCATTCCCGACAGGAAAGTAGCGGGCATGGCGTTTTCAAGAAAGGCAGATGACTATTGTGTGGCAGATATACACCCCAAAGGGTGTACCTTTGTCTAAAAGTGTAGATGGCGACTACGCAGTTATGAAGGAATGCAGCCAATGCAGTATTATGCATGGTACTAAACGCAAGAATAAAAGCTTTAAAGGCACAAATAGGCACAAAGTGTCCCAGCGTTGCGGTCACACACGTACGGTTTCCACTGATGACTAAGACAATGTGGACTCTGCCACTTCATTTCGATTTTATGCTGCCGCCATTCTTGCTCTTTCGCGGCGCTCCACGCTCGCCAAGCTCCCAGAGTTGTCCAAATTAATGGATGTGTGGCTAAATGTGTCCGAATTAGAGTTTGATTGCATAAAATGCATACGCCTGCAGGGACCAATGAACAAGTCCAAATTATCAGTTGTCAAAATTAACGAGGGTTGAATGAACAAGGTTTTACTGTACATCTGACTACATCTTTCTATGAACAGTGTCGAAGAGCCTAAAGCATAAAAAAATTGAATAACAGTTTAACATTGAAGGCACAATATTTAAACTATTTGTGTTGTTAAAACATGATAACCAGAATTTTAAAAAAATTCTTGGCTACATGCAACACTTCATTAAACAGCAGTGTGACTGTGCAGTGTCATAGAGGAATGTGTTACATAATGGCGGCTGCTTACCAATCCAGCTCTCAACGACATCGGCCTTCCACATGAACTGCAGGTAGGCTGAATTGTCCTGGAGCTTGGCTCGACGACGGGCGGCACTTGCCTCCAAGGCATCGAGCCTCTGCACTAACTGGTCCAGCCGCTGCTGGATGCTCTCCTTGTGGTGATTTCCCTTCTGAACTAGGCCCTGGCCAGCTGCCACCGTGTCTCCACATCTCTCTCGGTGAACTGCAAAGTCTGCCTCAAATGCCTCATGCTTCTTCAGCAAACCCTGCAGCAAAATGTGAAAGAGGTCAATCACAGAAAAAATAGCCTCTACACAAGCCTGTCCTCTGTACCGCATGGTACAGAGGACAGGCTTGTTATGACTTTTACTTGCTCTTAACGATCAAGTTTTGTTATCTTTCCAACAGAGAGACAACCGAAAAGCTGTGCTGACCATCAGTCCAAAGACCTAGCTAAATCATTAGATCGGTAGTAGTGATGGGTGGGGTGTACAAAGAGCAGGGTCATAACACAAGCTTATGACCCATGCTTACTAGGAATTCCTCTTTCAAGAGGAAAAATTGCAAGCCGTTATCTCAATCACGAAAGAAGTTCCACAGGTTACCCAGTCTTTTCAGACAAGGATGAAGACATGCTGCTTCCTTCAGTGAGCACACGTGCGGCCTTAGACATCTAAGGGCATCACAGACCTGCTCTGTTCCATGCAGTTAGGAGCCGCTTGCCTCTCTAAAGCCTGTTTCACATGCAAGTGGTGGTCGCGGCGGCCGAGTCGCACCGCGGTGCGCAGACACAGCTTCGTTTCACATGCTCCGCTATGGCATGACGCTTGCCGCTGTGATGCATGGTGTTGCTTGCGGATAGCGCCCATGAGCCGCGGGTTTCAGTGGTCTTCAAGAGCTGCCGGTTTAATCAATGTATTTAGTTGGTGTTCCACTTTTGTGCTTATAAACCACGTAGAAAATAAAAATACTGTGAGTCAAACTGCTAATAGAACTTTTTATTCACATTTACGTCTCTTTTAGCTCTTTATAGGTGACAGCTTGAAGGTCTTGCTAAGCACATGCACACAGAATTAGCCATATGGAAGCAAAGGAATGCACTGGTTTGTATTTCTGCAATTTGGGCTTGAGGCACATGCACATCTGCCAATGGCTCTTATTTTCAAGTGCTGCAGGGCATTTGGGCACCGTCTCAGCCCCCTGGATGCAAGAGGCCTATGGATGGCTTTCAAAGAAGCCCAAGTCCCTTTTCGATTCTAGGCATTCGGGTAGAAGGCGTCCCTTGCAGAGCTTGGCGCACATGATTTTTTAACTGAAGAAACAAGACCAAACAAAATTATGAACACGCTAGCTCGGAGTTGTAAAGAAGAAAAAAGGAAACACCTACATGGGTTGTGGACGAAAAGTACAGAGTGCCGTTTCGTCCCATCTGTCCCATGTGGGGTCACCATTGGGGGAAAAAAGTGGCAAAAAAAAGAAAACGGCATGTGCGGACAATTTGGTTCCACAGAATGGAGCTCGAAATTGACACATGGAAATGAGCACCACTTCTGAGACACCAACGGAGACGGCCGATTTGAGCGATGCCGACTTACTTTACGGAAGTATGCGTCACTTGCAACTATGAGTACCTTCAGCTTTAGTCCATCTTTCCGAAGAATCCTTCTCTTGTTTTTGTTGAGAAAATCCTTAAGTTTAGCATTCTAAACAAGCGGACACTGCAAAACTTAAGTGATGAACAGCTCGTCGAAGACAATGTGAGACATTGCAAACTGGCAGTGGATGTCTGCTAGAACCATCTGCTCGAGCGGACAAGTTCCCCACGCCACCTGCACTTCGGCCACGGTGCTGTCACATGATCTTAACGTCACTGCTTATGGGCGCTCCGCCTTTTGTTGCCATACTCGCTGCTCGCAAATTTTTCTAAATGTTTTGATCGTGATCACAGCGATGTGTGCCGCTCGGAAAACTGGTTTTAGGAAAGGAGGTGTGCTCACACGACGGCCACTGTGCAGTTTCTGGCCCAAAATCATCCAAGCCTCCACCCACTTGGTGGACTGCAGAAACTCTGTCAAATCGCTTGAGCGAGGAAGCGTGGCAGCAGCGAGCGAATTGACCTTTGTGCTGCATCTCACATCAACGCAAACTAAGCCGTGTAAACACAGCGCACGGCCGGACTCTGTCCCCATCACAGATGGCTTTCAATATAAAACGGCCCGGGTGGCCACATGCGGCCGCCCAGAGTAGAATGCACCCTCCCTCCCGGCCCTGTGTAAGGCACCGAGGCGGCCGTGTACAAGTGGTTCATCCAAAATTGCTTCAGACGTGCCGGCTTCTGTGTAACCGGTGATGACTGAAAATTTTTATGAGTGCGACGAAGCCATTGCTGGTGTAGCTGAAGTTTGGAGTGAGCTGTCAGAATTTCTGGAAGCTGCTGACGAATCAACAGTCAACGAGTTTGTGAATATGGATGATGGTGTCACGACCACGGGAGAGCCGGAAAATGAAGACTACATTGCCGACATCATACTGAGCACAAGTGAAAGTGGGCACAATGAGGAAAGCAACGACGATCCTTTACCCACATTCTCTGAGGTGACTCCTGCACTCGCACTAGTCCGGCCCTTCTGCACGAATGTAGAAGGTTGCGGGCCTCAGCGGCTCTGACTCTAGACAATGTGGAGAAGTGCGTGCGTCGCAGGCAGTGAAACTGCCCAAGCAGAAGAAAATACAAAACTATTTCATGCGAAACTAAGCCAGCTTCATCAATAAAGTGATTTTATAAATGGTATGTACGTTTATGACGTCCAATTCTTTAGCAGGCTTATATCGAATTATGTCCTATATCAAACTAATAGGAGTTTTTTTACAAGTTTGATATAACCGGGTTCTACTGTAATTACTATCGCAATAAGAAAGCCGCCAAGAAAACCCCTATTTTGCCTTCAAAGCAAGGGCAACCAAGATGGTCTCAGTATGCCAGCACTAGTAACGTTGGTCCCATAAAACCTGTGTGCACGTCTCCAGCCTTTATATTATGCAGGCACAATCTGAAATAGGGTTTGATCTAAGCAGTTTTTTTCGGCTGCTCACTGAGTCCTGATGTAACATTTTTATTTGGAAAAGAAATTAGTGAGCACCTATGACAGTAAGTTACTTTTTTAGCATGTAAGTTAACTTTGCAAATGCCTAGTACTTGCATAATATTGAACTTCCACACATGGATAAGCAAGAAAGTTCAGATAACCTTTTGCAATGTACCCACAAATTTCACAGTTCTTAACATCACTGTTGCTCACTCATGCATGCAAGCAAAATTGCAGAATGTATTAAAAAGGGAAGTCACTTGGGCAAGCCAACTGCAGCTGTTAATGCAACTGGGACAACTTATGAAGAACAAATTACAAAAAAGGGTCAACAGTGAAAGGTTCTCTGTGATTGGCAAATTCATAACCATACCAGAGTCAACTAACCTGTACAGCAGCCATGGTGTCTCCACAGTCTTCTACAGAGAGGAGCTGTTGTTTTTCAGTAATCCACGCCTCCTCCTCTTCCACCTTAGCAAGGAACTGCTGATACACCAGAGACTCGTCCAGTTTATGGCCACGATCACCAGCCATCTAAGTCCACAGCAGGCCAAAGGAAAAAGAGTTGTGTCAGTTAGCACGCGACTATGCTTACAAATGTTACAAAGTCAGATGCAAGCTGAAATAACACATAAAATAGGTGTGTGAATACCAAATATTAAATTTCGAATTAAATATTGAATCAAAATCGAATAAAGCGAATACAGCTGAGTATCAAATCTAATATCAAATGCCAGCAAACACGAAGTGTAATGCTTACGACAAATTTTGTTCATGACAACCAGGTGTGGTGCACACGCTTGGGACTCCACTCTCATTGCATAACAAATTTTACTAGGTACCAGTAACACCAAATTAGTATGCGACCACTGATCACAACTCAGTTGCTCACTTTCATTGTTAAGGCAGTCTGGAATATTTTACAGAAAGAACAAGATTTCAAGACTGGACACAAGGGAGGAACCACACACACTGCGCTGAGTAACAACTTCATGTTTATAATCTTGCTGAGCCTTTTGCAGAGAGAACTAAGGCAGTACCAACATGTAAGCAATGAGCACGATGCCCAGGCCCCATTTTTCTCAGAAAACGATGCTACTCGAACACATTGCAGAGTCCCGCAAGGGGCCCATCTGCATGCCTGCAGCATCGCCGCCACCCACGGTTCGACCCCTTCATGGAGCGCAGGCACCTCCCTCCACCTCAAGCCTCACATTTTACGACCCTAGCTGTGTATGGTAGCCTGAGAGAAAAACTGCGTTTCAACGAGGAAGGTTGTGTTTGTTTGCTCCCCAAAGTTCGTGAGGTGCCCTTTTTGCGTGGTAGTCACTTGGGGCGAGTGTATGCGTGTGCCTTACTTTGCGTCGGATGTTTCTGGTCCACAGTGACACATTCGTGGGCCACTGTTGACCAGACCTAGTTTTTCTAAAGCTCCATCCAAGCAGCGAACGCTTGCCCCTCAGGGTCGATAAATTTTACTCCCACCGGCTACCCGGTCCAAGTGGAAAAACTCCACCTGGCAAAAATCGCCATCGGAAGTGGCGGGAATGCCTCGCACGCTCACCAGGTGTCTCGACGGTCGATCTCCCTCGACTTCCGGCAGCTGGTTGGTTTTTGTGTATTTTTCCTTTTCTATCAAAGCGTCTGTCGCGTGGCTGTGCCAAAGCGATGGAATGCGGGCATTTGGGCTAGTTTGGCCGCGCACTTTCCGGCTCTCAGCGCGTGAAAGGGACATCGTTGATCATTACAGCCGAATATTGAATGTTTGAGAGCATGAAAATAACAGTACAAATTTGTGTAACCTTATTTTTTGACTACAAACTTAAGTGAGGTGCTCACAAAACATAATAATTAGAAGTGCAGTGCAATTTTCTTAGCAACCTGATCGAAGGTTCCATGGCGCAAAATAGTTTGTGCATTTGTGTACTGCTTTTCTTATTATTGCCGTTTTTGCATGTGTGGTGGTGCCCATATGAGTTCGAGTATAGTGGATGAAACGGTTTCTCGTTCGCAGCGCCCGAAGCTATTTTTCTTTTTTTTTTTTTCGCTGTCTGCAAGCGTGCTCATAACTTTTGCTTTTGTGCTTCTTTCAGAAATCACCCCTGCTCTACTACAACAATAAGTCCCTTCTGCTCGAATGCCTTGAGGGAAAAGAGCGACGACAGATTATAGTTAGAAGTTGACCATGCCTGGTCTTCTGGCTGTTTGCATCTGTGTGGGACCAGGCGCCGCACGGAATGCCTGGGGCATCGAGAACCAGAGCCACTGAGAGGCCCATTTCACCCCAAGTATAGATAATTCTATCCTCTCCGGCTGCAGTACTGAACGCTTGATGTTGGAGGAGGCTTCAAAACAGTAACTGAAACTGAAGTAAACATGAATAACCACAAAGTGTTCTTTACACAAAGTAAACTAACGTCACTGTTGGAGAACCACAAAACCTTCTGCAACGCCTGCACTTCGTGGTGCCACCGCTCAATGTAGCTAGATGGTGCAAAGCCAGCCCGCTAAAGTGCTTACAGCTCAATGAACTGTGTGGAAATTGCAAGCGCCTCTATGAAACTTTTTTTCCAAGTTGTTTAGTCATTAACAACAAATAATACAATAAAAAGCCTATTTACATACTATCTTTTTCTTATCCAAGAACACATTTCCAGAGTCTGGCAACACTGCCAAACACTCAGCGGCATCAGCCTGTTTTTCACTGAATGTAAACGATGCCAGCGAACCATCGGTGTCGTCTCGCCCCATCGATTTATGTCGGGCGAAGTTCCCCATGAAAGTACGCTCCATGTATTCCGGGCTTAACCAAGTGCGTGGTAAGGCAGCTGAGTGCGCGGTCGAGAACTTTTACAAACAAGACCATGAAAAGAAAGCAGACCTGGGTGAAAAGGAAAAGGAGAAAAGGAAAAAAGACCTCGTGCCCAGCGCATTCTTGTTAATATGCAGTTTCAAGAAAATTGATTTCTTTTTTGGACAGCTTACAATACAGGATGCTGACACAATCAAAATTTAAACGGTTAATCTCAAAAGCCTCTAAGAGTTCTCTGGTGTAATTATATATACTTTTTATTCAACAGAATGACTGTTGAATACAATTAAGTGCATTTTGCGTTTGAAGCTGAAGAAATAGCGAGTTATGCTGTCCTCAATATTTTCAGTTTAATAGTCTTCCATTTCTCAGAAAGCTTTATTTTTCCCATTTTTATTGCAGGTGAGTTCTGTGGGTTATCGTCAGCTCAGTTTGCCCGACAGACAAAAGTACGAGCTGTGGATCATTTGCCTCGACCATAGACATTGTATCCGCAATGTGGGGTCGACTGAGGTCATCACCGACGGTAAAAGGCAGGTGCCTTTTCACTGTAGAACTTGCTGTTATTTGCTGCCTATCAAAGGTTCTGAAATTGGGAGGGCTACAGAATGTTCATGTGACAGGCCCCACTTTGTCCCCGTCTGCCACAGTCAGTGCAAATGTGCGTGTAGCCAGACGGTCGGTGCATTAGTCACTTGACACCGTCGCACCCGCTGTGTAATCAAAAGCTAGTCTTGTGAAGGGTTTGTCAAAGATACAAGGAGACCGATGTGTGTATGAACGGCATCTGGTATAGAGGCCACCAGTGTGTTGCAAAGGCAGCGGCCACAAACAACGTTCGTCATTTGCGCACTCGCTTTTATTGGTGAAGTGGTTTGTCAGCTGTCCGAGTGTTGTAAGGCTGCTGCAAATACATCCGCGTCGATTCGGCACCAAACCATAACTTGAGTTGCAGACACCCGATAAAGCAGCCCCAATTAGGCCTATTGGCCTAGGCAGCATGCTCGTGATGAAACATTGCCGTGATCCGATGTGATAATAGGCTTCACTTGCATGCAGAAAGTAAACACAGTCGACAACTGATTTTTTTTTTTTTTTTGACACAGACAGGGTCGTGAAAATGTCTGAATTATCAGGCAGGTCGGAAAAACGAATTTCGACAATAGAACCAATTTGTCATCTTTTTACAACTCCAGCACTGTTGAAAAATCGGTTGAGGCAGCAAGTGCTTTTTGCGTTTGCCTGTGGCGATGCGGGTCTTTGTGAAGTGCAGATATTGTGCATGCGACCTTGACACTTGGACGCTGTCAGATTAAACTGTTCCGCAAGCTCATCAGTTTAGAATGTCACACTCAAGCTTTCGCCATTCCTACCGGTACAAGAACATACAAACTTTACCTATATGTGTTTGTAGTAGTTGCCGGCTGATCCTTCACTAACTCTTCTTCAAGTGTGCTGCCATAAGTGCAGCCTGCGCACGTGATGTCATGCCAGAGCACTGTGTATTCGTCTACGGGTACAAACATTAATCAAAGACGACTTTCCAGCGACGGCATGCCACCCAACACTCCTGTTGGCCAGGCCTAACCAGCACAGTCTCGTTGGGAGTCGGTAGCCAAAGTTCCAGTTTGGTATAGATTGAGAAAAATGCTTGATTCCCGCACAAGCACGGCTGCTTGGCCTACATGTTTTGCAAGTGCAAAACCTTTGAAAAATGCTTTTGTTATGTGTGGTACCACTTAGTGATAAAATTCTTAACACCGGTGAATGTGCTGTATCGAATACTAAAAAGAACCAACAGATGTGACAAGACAGTGTGCACAATAATACCAGGTTAACTTGAGCAACAACCAGCCACAGGTTTACAAAATGCTTGTTTCATTTGCACCATTCACGATACAATTTTGTTTGACTTCTTGTGTGCTGCCAAAGAGCCTCTTGGAATTGATAGCTTAGTCATACACAAATTTGTCTGGGCTAACAAATTGTTCATTTTCATTATACCCAACTTACTAAAAGTAGGCTTACCACAAATTTCACTGTTAGCAGTTCATACCTAAGCTTAATCCTAGGATGTGGCTTATGCTGAAACCTCCACTCCATTAGACTTACTATTCATGTGCATTTCAGTTAGTCTACAATTTGCAGCATCACTAAAAAATTTCCCCTATCTACAACAATAAGAATGAAGCACAACTTCAAGTACTTATCACACTACACCATGTCCAACACTGTGCTTGCAAGTTGTACCAACGTGATTTTCCTCTTGCTTTCAACTGTCGAAATAAATTTGCCAACTCGGCACTCAAAGTTTGTCTGGCATCATAAGGTTAACGAGTATCAGCATATTTATCTTTAAGGGGGTAGGGAATGTGGAGGTATTTACAACAGACTGACACAATAAAGGGTTCCTTTTTTGTAAGTGAGAATGGTTCTATTCCTCCCTTTTCTGCATACTGATCAAATCTGCATGTCAGTGGCCATGGATGTTATTTATGCTCAACAAACATAAGTGACACGGCAATAAGATGGCTCCACTGTACAGTATTTGCCAGTATTGCAAAAACCCCCAGACTTCAAATTTTACCTTAGGCACTGTAACCCAAGAGCAAGTTAATCGGTAGTATTTGACCGCTCTTTAAAACTGATATTCTCTAAAAGCCTAGAATTTCAGAACCTGATATCTCCAGTCATGAGGTAGACAAATTACCTACCTGCTTCAATTCACGCCACGAGAGTTCTAGGGCCTGCAAACGCTGTTCAATCTCAGGCACGCCCAAGTTAGACTCTGCCATAAGTTTATGGCCAGCTTCCTGGACAGCCTGAATAGCTGGCTCATGGGCGCCAAGCTCAGAATCTAAACGCTTGTGCTTTTTCCTCAGGTTTTGCACTCCAGTCAGGTCTCTGCCATAGTCATCCGAGCCCACCAACAGCTTCTTTTCCCTAAAAGAAGGAAAGAAACAAGCTTATTCACTGCATAATGGAACACCTGCTCCCATCTTTACCAATTCCACCACACCAAGTACCCACATACCTTGCAGATGTTCAATATTCAAGAGCAATTTAATCAATACTGTGGAAGGTCACAGAAACTCACAAAGAAGGACAGTCGTGAAAAGGAACAAGTAAATTGAGACCACCATGCTATATAATTTAGGATCATATTTGCAAAACATCCTATGACATTCCACAGCTATTACAAGCACAGTTGCAGTATGAAAGCAGAGCACTGAATGTGCGCTGAAAACAATCTTGCAGAAATGGCATTAAAGCTGCAAGAACTCCTAATTTATTTCGTGTGCTATATCCTCTTATTATATATTCATTACTGGTTCCAAAAGTTTGGAAGCATAGACTTTACAATAGCACTCCTATTTCCATTTGGTTTGGGCATGCACCTGTGAAAGGGTAAGAAGAATATTGACAATATTGAATATTGAAAATAGTAGTTCATGTGCAACTTCAAATTCCTGCTACAGGTGCAGTCTTAAAATTCAGGTTTCTCAGAAATTCCACACACTGAGAACTTTCTGCATTGGTACTACAAATCATGCTACCTTTGACATGAAAATGTGTAAATAAAATAACTAATATCCAATGCCAGTGCCCCCCCCCCCCCCCCCATGCTTTCCTCGTGTAGGGATTGTGGTGTGCACTGTGGTCTTTGAGCAGGTATTCACCTATTCTGCTAATGACCCTCTTCCCTTTCCTCCTGTGGCAGGACAGGGTGATAGCTGGGCTGTCACTCATCTGTTGCACTATCCAGAAGGTCCAGTGGACAGTGGCCACTGAACCACTCTTTATGGGAATCGAGTCCCCGCTCATCCAGTTGTACACAGCGCAGCCACAAGAGTGAGCAAACAGGTATCCAGTATAGCACGAAGTGCGTTTTCCACTTTTTTCTCTCATCCAACTTTGGGAATTGCTTGGACTTCAGCTGGTGTACAGCATCTCCCACCTACAGTTAGTGTGTACCTAGCATTGCCTTTTTTTTTTTTTCCAAACGCTAAACCTAAAAGTGGTGCCTAGCACTTCCAGTGCTGCCCAGTATCAGCAATTGGTTCTGGTGTCACCAGAAAATGGGTACAATAAACCTCTCAAATTGAATTCAGGGATTTTATCTGCCAAAACCACGATTTGACTATAAGGCATGCCATAGTGGGAGACTCCAGATTAACTTTGATCACCTGAGGTTCTTGTAACATTTCCCCAATGCACGGGACAGGGGCATTTTTGCATTTCGCCTCCGTTGCAATGCGACCACCACGGCCAGGGTGTGATCCCATTACCCCGTGCTTAGCAGCGCAAAACCATAGCTGCTAAGCCACCGCGGCAGGTTAATAAACCTCTCCTTTGTTAACTTAGGCATACAGTGTTTCTCGTGGTGCCATGCTTGGTTTGCACCGGAGTGCATGCAGTAGCACACAAGTTTACGCACAACAATGGCTTAGCACAGTCCCAAGAACCACTGCACCAAATACTGCAGCGGTCGGTACTCAGAGTAGTGTAGAGAACACATGCCATTTATGCTTGACCCACATACAAAATCTGATACAAAATCAGCTAAGTAATAAGTATGCACCAAGCAAAGATGATCAATAGACAATGCAAAAGATGCTCCTGTATCTATATGTTTGAGTGCTGGCGAAGAAAATAAGTACAATCAGAAACAAACTTACAAGGCGATAAGGAACCTATTCTACACATACAAAGCGCTTCACCTAATTTGTGTCAAACATTAAACTAAAGAAAAGAAGGTGTGTGCTACGCAAGCACAACCAACATTGTTTTGTCCACTGTTGAGCAAGTCTCTTGAAATGCCTTTTACTAATTACAATTAGTAAATATTAACTAACCACCGACTTAAATGTACAAGCTTCCAATGCATAAGTTAAAAATATATTGAGAAGCAGCTAAACAGTGTTGTTTAGATTAAAATATCTGTTACAGGCTAAATTTTTCTGAACTCCAAAAAAAGGGCGCATAATTTAAATACCACATGACAAGGCACTTTTGTGAAGCAATGTTAGTGGCCTCATACGTGCTTAAAATATCACTGCTGCAGTACCTTACAGGAACCTTGTGTATCTATCATTATCCTAACACAAGCTTGATAAACATTGCGACAACCTTGTCATTAATCTGAGTGAACCCCGTGACATCACTGCGTGCGCACAAACCTTGGCAGCAAATCACATTTGCGATTGATCACCCTAAGCCCTCTACACCATTTCAAACCAAGGGAGAGCCCAAAACAACAACCCCTTTAAAAGCCATTCAAAGAGCACAAGATCAAGCCCAAGTAACGTACTTGATCCAGGACTCTTCATCTGCGATATCGCGGAAGAATTGGTGTAGGGTGTTAGCCTCATGCAGCTGGGAGCGGCGGTAAGCAGCCAATGTGCGCAACCGCTCATAGCGTTCGTTGATTGATGACCGTTTTTCTTGTATAGGTCCCGAATGGAACTGGCCAGATTCAACCAAAGAGTCCGCAAGCGCATTCAGGTCCTTGACCCTGTCTTCATGGGCTAAGATGTCTGCTTCAACCAACTGGTGCTTCTTGGTAAGGTTCTGCACTGATGCCAGGTCTTTGCCGCTGTCCTCGCTTTTCAGCAATGACTCCACCTACAGTACGATAGCAGGCATCAATCAATGCATACAACTAAGAATACCTGTATACTCCATTTTGTAGTGACCAGAGAATTTCTTCTACACGAAACCTTAATGCACTGTTCACATTTGAATGAGAACTCCACTTTCTTACAGCACATTCTAAAAACACTAAAGGCAACTTAAATCAAGTATTTACACACTCTTCATAAGTGCAAAGAGAAAGTTGAAACTATTCATAAGATGCGTATTAAACATAAGATGCATATATTAAAATACTTTAAATGATTTCTGAAAGCTCATGTAGAACACTTTTTTTCCTAACATCAATTGCAAGATAAACTATGCCAATGACTGAATTTGGAAAACCAAATGAGGTCCCTACCATTCATTAATCACTAAATATATAACAATCAAATATGAGCACAGAAAGGTTGGAATGAGTGATCAACAACAGGAAAAGAAGGGAAGTGTCAGCCCAGAGCCTACTCTAACAGCCGCTTTTACTGGCAGGATTTATACAAGGCTATCCAGGATGTCCCCCAAGTTGACATTTCCAAACTCTCCAGAGTTTTCCAGGCTTTCCCCGAGTGCCTTTGCAAAATTTTCAGAGGAGACACAGAACTCTGTTTTATGTCAAACCAGGCTGGACACCATGTCAGCCTGATGCTATCACTCTCTAGTAAGCAAGTTAAATAAAAAACCAACTTAATCCAGTTTGAATAGTAACGAGTAATGTTCAATTTAAAAGGAAAAGACGGGAGGAGTTAGTAAAATGCACAGTGAATATGTTCGAAAAAAATGGTAATACCCATCGCAACTAGAGTTGAACATTTTCAACTTCACGAATAAAAAGATGCATACAGAAGCAAATATTTTCTAATATGATCTATTTCTATCAACTGATAGCAAGCTTATTGGTATGAGGCCTGACCTTTGTCACAAGTGAGATTCTTTCTCAGCAGCTGGAAATTCTAACTCAACACTCCTGGCATACTCTCAGGCCGCACAGAACACCTCAGTGTTGTGTTTCACTGCTTTAAAGAGTTTATTTTGCTTTGAATGAGGGACACCTGCATCTCGACGTCGGACAACACTATTTTTTTTTTTGAGCTCAAGCTCCTTCAAGGAGGCGGCGCGCTTCCTTTTCCATTCATTCCTCAATACGTCTGTGCTTTCTGTTCCAATCCTCTTTCCGCCGCGCCTTCGCCCCACAGACTATTGGAAGCATCCCCTCGGTCAGTTGTACAGTCAACGTCCGATCTTTCGGACTCCCTAGAGGCTGCGAAAACGTCCGAAAAGTCATGCAGTCTGAAAAAACGAACACATGTCTTTTACATACAAGGGACATTAAAGGCA
Organism: Dermacentor variabilis; assembly: GCF_050947875.1. Classification (NCBI taxonomy): domain Eukaryota; kingdom Metazoa; phylum Arthropoda; class Arachnida; order Ixodida; family Ixodidae; genus Dermacentor; species Dermacentor variabilis. The sequence continues at coordinate 90,980,859 of NC_134568.1, forward strand.
AATATTAAGTCAAGCTAAAGTGATAGATTAGTCCTTGAGAATCTCTAAGGCATCAATATTATCGCGAACAGAGCCTTAATTATAGAGAAATAGAGATAAATGCAGGACATGATTAGAGATTTCCTCGGGGCATTCAAGTACTTGCCCGATGACGAAAGCACTCCTCAGTTAAATTCTGTCCCTAGTACTCAACCACTCAATAAACAAAATATCCTTGTATTATAAGACGAAATAAAATGCTACTTGTCCAGTTACATTTCACTTTTAGAAAAAAGAACTCATTGAAATAACCCTGACAACGAAGCGGGCGGTCGAAAGGTTTTGTTTTCGCTGAACTCCGCGCCGCCCACGCCTTCACGTTTCAATAGTTATTGCGTAGTGCTGCACTGGTTTTGCTGGCTTGTGAAACTGCTGAAGTAGCAGAGATTTCAACTTCCATTTGATGTTGCGGGTTGCCCGAACGGTCTACGCCACTTGACCAAAGAGCAGTTGCAGCGGCAAATCTGCCATTCTGTCTTGGCTCGGTACCACCGTCTGTCGGGCGCCGCTTTACTCACCGACGGCAGTAATGGGTGGTGATGGCGTATGGAACGTCACCACTACCCCGGTTGGGTGGCAGGAGATTTGAATTATGATAAAGGTATGCAAACCCTTCCGATGCAATTTTCTCGTTACCTAAGTATTTTCTTGGCACGAAACAAGTGTTGCGAGGTTTCTGGGATGGTATTTAAAGAGTCTACGTCAACTTAGTATTTGCCTTTAGTGTCCCTTTAAGGGCTGAAATCGCCACAGGCACGTCCGCAAAAGCTCTGAGGCCTGCCAGCACACTTAATAGTGAACGTCGAAGCAGCCAGGACTAGTGTTGCCACAGGGGTGGCTGCGGCTGCGGCTGCCAGCGGATCTGTGTGTGAGAGCGCCAGTTCAAGGTGGCGAGATAAAATGGTGGCGGTGGTGGTTTTGATAAATGCCATTTCGGACCTGCGGTCATGGCAAAATGTATGAAAAATTGGACGGCGAAGTGTTTCTGTGTCGGAAATTTCAGCCATTCTTATACATTGACTCTGTGGGGTACTTGGTGGTGCCGCGAAGCCGTCCGAATTATAGGGCATGTCTGAAAAATCAAGCGTCCAGAAAATCTGTCACTGACTGTAAGCTGGCAACTCCTCCAGCCGACGACATGGCGCCAAAGACTATTAGTTTCGATTCGTCTGTTACTTGAGCCAGCATACAACTTTCATACCCTTTCAATAAAATTACAGCTAATTTTCCCTGATTAAGCACGCATTCCCCAAGTTTACCCTGAGTATTTCCAGACTATTTAGAATCCCCTAGTATCCCCGGTTTTCCAAGTTGGTAGACGCCCTACTATTTAATTTAATGGAAACAAACTTCCATCAAGACGGTGAGGTCAGGCAAGTTGGTTGATATTTTTGAAAGATCTTGAAGCGAGAGAGCACACACACACAAAGAAGCTAGAAAAAAAGTGAGGTTGCAGCACTGTCCTATCTGTTTTCTGTTCTCTCAATTTTGGTGCATATGCTGTGCGATTCAAGACCTTTCGAAAATGATTATTAAAGATTCCCTGTGGTAGACATTGGAATTCATTAACATCAGCCAGATTACTTGAAGTGGACACAAATGCGGAGTGATGTTAGCTAGTAACAAAACTTCCCAGATTATTTTTTAAATTATTATCATTAGTACACATCCAAAGTGCATAAATGATGACGCACAGTAATCAAGTAATATGGAGTTAGCACTTATCAGCACTCTATTTTAGTTTTTTAAATATGTTGCAGTCCCTATTGCTTGTAATGCCTCTTCAAAGCAGCAAACATTTGAAATTTGTAACCGACAAAAAAGAAATTATAAATCAAGCAAAAATTTTGAATGTTTAAAAGACAAATGTTTGCAAGCACCGTTCCACCTTTATGATATTTACCTCTCCAAGCCAGAAGTCAATGTCCTTAACAGCAGCATTAAATGTTCTCTGCTTGTTGGCCTCCTTGAGCTTCATGCTCTTCTCCGATGACTTCGTGGTCAAGTGTTCCCATTGGTCAGCAATAGAACCAAGGCGTGCTTGTACTGCATCTTCAGAGCCAGCACACTTGCGCTTGTCAATGAGGTTTTGACCCATGGCAAGAACTGCTTGGATACGGTCGGCATTGGCAGCCAGCTCTGCTTCAAAGGCTTGGTGTTTCTTGTGCTTGCTCTGCATCGCAGAAAGAACAAAAAGCACTCAGGATGAGAAAATGACTGACCGTAGAAATATTTCATGACGGAACTGCGGCAATTATCAGTGGTACTGTTATCACCTCACTCCTGTGGGTTTGTGGGCCTTGAGGTTATTTTCCTACCCCTCGACAGTTCTTCCTGAATGTGGAAGTGATGTGACTGATTAAGTAAGAGGTGATCATTTTTAAGTTTTACAGAATAAAAAAAAAATGCCTTTTGCAGATAACATAATTCTAGTCCTTGAGCTGGATTATTCAGAGAGGTGCACGTTATTTGCAAAGAAAAAGCACAATTTTAACTAATTAACAATTCACTAATTAACTTCTTAATTACTTTACGGCGCACATTGCAATATATCAATTGAAGTTCGTGAGCTTGAAACCGTATCCACTTGGAAATAATTTCCAGAATGACACCAGTTTGGAGATTTGCACCATCAAACTCACCATTAAATGCACTGTTCACTTTAACAAAATGCTTTTTTACACATTGAAACCCATGTATTTTGTCCCACACTTTGGGAAATATTGTGTGAAAACTGGTGTCCTTGTAATTTATTTCAAGCGAATAAGTCTTGAAAACTCACTGCTTACACTTCTTAAATTGCAATATGTTCGGTAAAGTACAGTAAAACTTTGCTGATACGATCCCGTTACATACGATTTCCCCGCGTCAATGTTTACCAGTAAATCTCCTCCCGGGTCGTCGCACGCCGCATTCACAGCTACCACCGCCAACCCTATAGCGATAAGCATCTTCACCTATCTGTTTTACAGCACACGAGGCTGGTGCCGTTGGAAGTGTATACTGCACCCTATTAGTAGGCGACAAACCAAATGCGCCACCGTTCCCTGCTGCTGGCCGCGCGATGTGGACGGTGCAATGCGAGCGTCACATTTCACACGGTTCATTCTGGCAGTCTCCAATGTAGCCCACCAGCTCGATTTTGTTATGGTTTCTTGTTGCTGTCTTGAAACGCTACGAAATAGAAAAACAACAAAACTTGTCTCTGGCCGCCGAAGGCACACCAGCTTGACGGGCGTGAGCATCTCGCGCCTTGTGCCACAAAGCTTTGCATTATTATGGTCGAGTCTAAAATTTTTACCCCCTTCGTGTAGTACGTTTTGTTGGTTAGTACCTGTTTTCTCGCGTTTTCTTCCCCAAAACATATGAACGAGGTTCTACTGTAGTAAAGAAGTTCATTAGTGAATTTCTAATAATTAGTTATATATGTGTTTCAATTTCTCCTGCTAGCGATGTCCGCTTCTCCGAATATTACAGCTCAAGAACAATTATGCTATCTGCCTCCAAGCGCCCTGTGCGTTCGCGCGTGAAGCCACATCAACATAAACATAATTTCGGCGGCGTGTCAGAGCATTGTGGCATCGGGTAAGCGAGGACTCGCGCCATGCCGAAGCTTGGATAAAAAAAAGACGCCGGATGCTCAGCATAGAAGAAAAATTATACATCATTCGTGCTATCGAACATGACATGAAGTCAGCGCTGGCATGCGACAGGGATCTGCTGACTACGGTGTGTGGCATTTGGAATGTGAAGTTGCTCGGCAGCGCTCCTGCGACCGTGAAGAGATGTCGGCTATGACGTTCCGACTTTTCGCCATCGTTGCTTCTGTTGTTGCCGAAGCGTCGGCTAGCAACAGTGATGAGGACGACACGGAAAGCGACGGCACGGGCAATTCAGGCCCGACAGTGGCAAAAGCTACGCATTACATCAGCCTCATGAATGCCATCGTCGCGACGAGAACAGCACCCCGCAATGAAAAAGGCGCCCCGCGACTTCTGCAGCACTACCGCATGCGTGCATGGAGAATACGTAACACCAACGAGGAATCTGCAATGCTAGTGTTTGCCAAGAAGAGGAGGCTAGCTGAAACTGCCTCCAAATGCCCTGTGCGCTTGCGCATGAAGCCACATCAACGTCATTTTGGTGCCGTGCTAGACAGAGTGGGAAGGAGCCGGCGTTGTGCAAGCTAGGACTCGCGTCATGCCAAAGCTCGGATAAAAAAACATTGGGTGCTCAGCACAGAAGAAAAATTGGACATAATTCATGCTGTTGAACATGGCACGAAGAAGTCAGCGCTAGCATGCAAAAGGAATCTACTGTTGACTTCAGTGTGTGGTTTTTGAAGTGTGAAGAAGTTGCTCAGCAGCGCTGCTGTGACCGCGAAGAGGTGTCAGCTACAAGGTTTGACTTTTTGCCATCGTTTTCTCTGTTGTTGCCGAAGCGTCGCCGAAGGACAGTAATGAGGACATGGAAAGCAACAGCTTGGGCGATTCAGGCCTGACAGTGGCAGAAGCTGCGCATTATGTCAGCCTCATGAATGCAATCGTCATGACAAGAACAGCAACCTGCAATGAAAAAGGTGTCCCGCGACTTCTGCAGCGCTACCGTGCCCGTGCACGGAGAATATGCAATGCTAACGAGGAATCTGCCATGCAAGTGCTTGCCGAGAAGAGGGGGGCTGGCTGAAAAGCTGCATTGCAGCTTCAGTAAGTTTGAGGCCACTGTCGTCGCTGCTAGGCCATGGTGGCATCAAACGAAAATAACACTTCTGTCACGTGAAGTGAATAAATACTGCATGTTTTTTCCTCTTTCATCGCACTCTCTCAGAGTTCTGTTTTTGACAGGTAAGCAGTCGATCTCATGCTATTTTGGTTAAACCGTACTAGCGTTTAGTACGTACTTTTTTTGAGCTCCGGCCAACTTTGGTTTAACCCACTGGCTTCTGCGGCAGGCGATCCGCCGGCCGCACCGGCTGAGGCCAAAGTCACTTTGGCCGGCGAATCGCCGGCCGCTCAGAGCATGGTTTGTTTTGCGTTTCTTCAATAGATGGCAGCACAACACAACTTGTATAGTGATTGATTCATGTGTTTTCTACCAGATGGACATAGTTGTCCTCTGTCCAAGGTCAGTTTTGTTGTTTTTATCGACAAAAAGTTCGCAATCCTGTCTCTTTCCAAACATGGCGTCGTGGAGAAAGCGCGCTTTGACGGCGGAAGAAATTCTCAATCTTGTGTTCGAGAGTGATGACGAGAGTGACAACTGCGATGAAGAGGATGTTGTGTCAAACGAGAGTAACCGGATTACGGACAGTGACAGCGACAATAAAGACAACTTGTGTTTAGCGCAAGATCCGTGCGACTCTCGGCCACCATCTCCGAAGGCGCGAAAACTAGAAGACTGGCAATGGGAAGTGGATGACACAGTGGAAAAGGTTGTGAAGAACACCTTTTGTGCTCAACCAGGCATCAAATGAGCCACCCAGCTACAAGTAGGTGCAAATCCCAGTGCTCTGGCAATGTTCAACGCTCTCCTCGGAGACGAGATTTGGAGCACCATCGCATTACACACAAGTGCCTTTGCATGCGAGAAACAGTGTTTGCATCCCGATCCCAGTTGGCATGAAACAACACCGGATGAAATGAACGCTTACTTCGCTATGTGTGTGCTGATGAGCCAAGTAAAGAAGAGCAGCATTCAATCTTACTGGTCAACAAGAGCTGTTATAAGCACATTTTTTGCTTCTGTGATGTCGAGGCAGCGTTTTTGGGCACTCTCAAAATATCTGCATTTCTGCGACAACTCTCTCCCTCAAAGTGGAGATAAGCTGTGGAAGTTGCGCCCTGTGCTCGACCACGTACTGAAATGCATTGATACAGCCTATGATCCCGAAGAGTGTCTGGCAGTTGATGAAAGCCTTATGAAGTTTCGTGGTCGGCTGTCCTACGTCCAGTTTAACCCCTCAAAATGGGCAAGATTTGGCCTTAAGTTCTACAAACTGTGCGAGTCTTCAAGTGGCTACTGCCTGAAAAACTCGATTTACACAGGAAAAAGAAGACTCCAGTTATTACTGGATTGTTGTGCAGTGAGGCGGTTGTAATCGACCTTCTAGAAAAATGTCTGCCCGATTGCCACACAGTGTTTATGGACAACTGGTATTCTTTGCCATTGCTATTTTGCCACCTAAAGGACGCTGGTTCGAATGCTGTTGGCACAGTCCGCCTTCACCGCAAGAACATGCCGAAGGATTTCAAGGCGAAGCTGCAAAAAGGCGAATGAAAGTCCCTCTTTGCGCGAGGCATCATGTCCCTCACTTGGCAGGACAAAAAGCAGGTCAAAATGCTGTCAACCTGCCACAGTTCAACTGATCTCACTGATACCGGAAGAAAGGGTCGCAAGAATGGCTTGCCAGTTCTGAAGCCGCAAGTTGTAATAGATTACAACCGATGCGTGGGTGGAGTGGATCGCGAGGACCAACAACTGGCTTCCTTTCCAATTATGCGAAGATACGCCAAAGGCTACAAGAAAATCTTCTTTTATATTATGGACATCGCTGTTTATAACAGCTACGCATCGCTGTTTATAACAGCTACGTCTTATCTGCCAAAGCATCAGGCAAGCGGCTCCACTACACAGACTGGAAAGTGAACCTTGCAGAGGAGATTCTCGAAGCAGCCGTTTTACCCCAGTACCATGGTCGACGTAAACCGCCTGTCGCGGCTACACCAATGCGGCTGCAGGCTTCCGAGTAGGCTCATTTTCCTCACCATACCCCACCAAACAAAATCAAGCAGAATCCATCAAGGCTATGCTTAGTCTTAAGACACATGGGAAAAAGTCGGAGAGCCGGTGGGAATGTGAAAAATGTTAAGTTGCACTTCACATGCCTGTGTGCTTCAAAGCTTTCCATACACTCAAGTCCTATTAGGCGGGATGATGCAGCGAGCCCTTCCGAACAGAATAAAGTAAATTTTGTCTTTCTACGAGGTGTGCAGCGGAATTTATCGCTTTTTTTTTGAAAGAGCGGCTTGCGCACCCAACGCGCTTCGCTACTTCCGCGCGGAATACCAGGCAGGAAATGCCGCGGAGAGTGCGGAAGCCAATGGGTTAACGAGGTTTCACTGTAGTAGCTGTAATCTGTAGTTGTACTACCTTATACTCGTAAACTTGCAATACCTACCTGCCTACCTACCTACCCACCTACCTACCTAACCTTTCGTTACTGGTGAAAAATTCACAAATGTTCCCCAGTATAGCCTTAGAATTGTAAATTCTACCCTTAAAGGAATCCTGAAACGATCTTGACGATTTTGTACAAACATACTGAGTCGTTAGGGTAGGTCCTTCTGATCATTAATTTACGCATGCAAGTGCTCCACGTAAAGCGTGCAATTTATTATAAAGTTTTCAATGTGCACATCACTGCCGATCATAGCACACTGCTCGACGGAATTTTCAGCCGCCCCTACCCATATGACGTAAATCACCCAATTGACGTCAGTAGGGCGGGCTATCCGATTGGCTGCCTAGAGCGCGTCATCGATAATTTTTCCACCTTTATGGTGAACAAATGATGTTTGTAATAGTTGAAATTAGTTCATTTGTTTCTATAAAAGGAAAGTAACAGGAAGAGAATACACAAGAACAATTTCTCACTACACTTAAGCACTTCCAGCACACATGAAGCGTCATCTGCTTGTGTTACAATGTGCGCCATTTTGACGAGAGTTCTGCGGTTAGAGTCGGTCTCAGTCTTTACGCAAGCACTATGATTCGACTTTGTTGCGTTGTGGACTGCAAATGTAGCGACTGGCAATATGTCAAGCTACGACATAGCGTCCCTCTGCAAGGCAGCAGACGAGCGGACTGGCTGCAGCAGATCGGACTGCCGCCATTCGATTGGAGCCAGGATTTGCGTGTTTGCAGCCGTTACTTTACACCGGAAGATTACTAACGCAATGGCGTTTCACAAGTCCGGTATTAGGGTAAACGCAAGCACAAGGGGACAGGGCCCAGCCGTTTGACAGTGTCCTTGTTTCAGGGGATGAGCAGAAGCGCAAATGTGAATGGGCTGCATGGTGCAGCCACCTGGTGGCACAGAGCCCACACAGTAGCAGTAACGAAATGTATTCTTTGCTGCTGGCGTAAATTTTAAGCAGCAGTGTAATTGTTAACACGTTTTTGGAAATGTTTAAAATGTTTTACACTTGGTTAGAGCAATATTAGCTCTGTTTGGCTGGTGAAGCTCTGCGTCAACGGGTGGCTGGACTGTGGAGACTGATCAGGCAGCTCACGTACGTCTACGCTGAAGTTCCTTCATCAGCTAGAGTTTATGCCTCTAGCCATCCGTCGAAAAGCCTAGCTCATCTGTTGTTACCGGAATACCAGACACGTTCGGGTCTGTGACAGAAAGCTCGCAACGCACGCTGCTTCGATAGCTCTCGCTTGAGGTCGACTGCCAAGTAGCTGGCGGAGAGTTTGGAGAGGCTTCGCGTGCTCATTCCTAGAGAACTGGAAGTCGACACGACGTGCTATCATGATGCAGAGCCAGTGAAGGCAGAGCTTAGCCCCGATCACTCGGCGAACGAGTTGAGGAGAAAATGCATGACTATGCATGACTATGGAGGAGGGTAACTTGTAATCGTCCGTAGCTCCACACAAATTGTGGTGCAAATGATTAACTTTAGCTGTACCCTACGCGTCCACAAAATTTGTCCGAACCGTTTCAGGGGCCCTATAAATATCTCACTAGGAAGCGCCTCTGTAGCAACAGATGTGCCCATTAGTGAGCAACATTATATTTTGCTTTTTCTTGTCATTACCTATCACAGTATGCAAGGTTCAAAGCTCACCTGAATGTTAGCTGGGTCCTTGTAGGATTCATCCATTGCCATTTGCAGTTTCTCTGCAATCCAGTTTTCTATCTCATCAGCATCTCTGCTGAACTGCTGCAGGGTCTGAGACTCTCCAAGCTTGGATCGCTTCTCAATCAAGGCTTCCTTGAGGTGCTTCCATCTGCAAAAAGATATCAGTACGTACATAGCGCATAATATGATGCACAAATATTAATGTTTAAAGCATTAAGATTGTATTGCAGCTTTATATACAAGGTAGTTTTTGTCACAAAGAGAACAGTAACACGTTCATTAACTTTGTGCCTCCACACTGGGACAGCTCAACTGTCAAAGAACAGACGGCTTCAAGTGGACTGCAATCTTATTTTCTGTATCATCAGTCATGTGCACTGTCCAAATGTGAATCAGAGCTTCAATGCATGCACAAACATTACACTGCATGTGTAGTTATGCCATGAAAAACCTACACCCACATACATTTCGGGCTGCATGATAGTGAAAAAAAGCTCGCTGCCCAGTAGTTTGACGCGTGGAAAGTATTCACACACATGCTCACGACATGATGGAAAGTACAATGAGACAAGTTGTAGTGCATCGGGATAAGAGCTTTATGACAATGTAAATCTTACAAGTCAAGCTTCCCTCAACAGACTAAGGAGAAGCCCAATACACTGCCTTGTATACATCCATGTGTCACACCAATACAGTGTGCAGCTAGTGCAGTGGCAAGGCAAATGTGCAAATCATTTTCAAAATTAAGGCGAAAGCCTTTCTAGATTCATGGTGAAGTTTGTGTCAGCAGACCTGACCGCTGGAGAGTCCGCCAAACCGTCATCACGCCATATGAAGACAGATTAAAGGAAGATTAAAGAATGAAGAATGATAGTGACAGTTAGTGAATGACGTTATAATAGAGATTGGTAGAGGTTAATAATGACTAGTGATGACTAATAATGACTACTGACTCCAAAATGACCAATATGTCTCATGACAGCTTGTAATGACAAGTGATTAGAAATGACTAGAAATATCTAGCAATAGTAGTAATGACTACTAATGACTTGTAACGACTACGAAATTACTACTAAATTTTGTCTAATGACGGCTTGTAATGACCACAATTGATTACAAATGGCTGAAAATGCTTACTAGTGAGCAGCAATGACTAATAATGACTGAAATTACTCGTAATGACTAGTAATTACTACGAAATGACCAATATACCTAACGATAACTTGCAACGACTACAATTCATTACAAATAACTAAAAATGCTTAGTAATGACTAGTAACAACTGAAATGACTTGTAATGACTATGATGTGACCAACGTGTCTAACGACAGCTTGTAATGACCACAATTGACTAAAAATTACTACAAATGCTTAGTAGTGAGCAGTAATGACTAAAAGAAAGAAGAGAAAGAGGCAAATGATAAGAGAAGGAAGATTAGGCTTTCGCCATTCACCTCTTCAGAGAGAGGTTAAGAGACCCTGTAATTTTTTCACCCCAAACATGAGGTGCAGTCCTTTGCACAAGAATACTAGTAAAAAGGGGGGTGGTGTGAGGGGGGGGGGCATAGAACATTATGGACGGGGCCCCATGAATACATGGCACTTCTTTAAGTATATAAGTGGGAGCTTTGTACGAAATGACAACGCACAGGATGCGAGAAAACAAAAATGGGGCCAGTACGATTTCAGTCCAATGCGTCCCATAGATCAGAATAAACAATTAAAAAGAAAAAGAGGCTACAGTGCAAGAGTAGCATTTCTTGCACGCATCTGAAGCAGACAGTGAACTCCAAATAGCTGGCACAACTGCACATTGCAGAGTGTGTTGATGATACTGCTGGCTGTTAAATGAGTGAGTTCAATTGTTAATTGCTGTTGAAGAGAAAGGCCATTTACCTGTTCAGCACTTGATCTTTCTTGTCCTTGATATCATTGGCTGCATAATGGTCAGAACTCACCAGCTTGTCAGCAAGAGCAGCCAGAGCAGCTATTTTCTCCTCCTAAAATACATTTCAAATGCTTTGTCTGTACACCCATTACATTCAGAGACAAGTATACTCCGCAAGTCAGCTAAGTTTGTGTAATTTTAGCCAGAAATTTCAAGAATCACTGGATTCATGAAAATAATTTCTTGGGCAATTCAGTGTATACCTCATTTTCCAAAGTGGATTGCCCAGGCCAGGAGAAAAAAATGCTTCCAAGCTTGCATAACTTTCATAGTCATATGCACAGTGCTCAAAAATAGAGATGCAAACAGCAACGAACAGCAACAAATGGTAAAAAACAACAACAAATGTCTTTTGCATAAGCCAGTTTTTAAGCATGGAGTAGTTTCAAGTGTATGTTTTGGAGTCTGAATTAGGTTGCTGTTACAAATGCAAGTGAACCTGGAAACAAAATGCAATGGAGTAGTTTTCGAACAGTTTATATTTTAATGTCTTAGCACTGTACATTCCTTTTTTTCACATTTTTCTCTATCATTTTGTTCTTGCTGGTACTACATAGCAAGGCCACTGTGCAGTATGATACGAAGTGCAACAAAACAACTAAGGTTGAAAAGACTTGCAGGAATGAGCTTTGGATCGTGCCTAATATTGGCAGTACAATATGTTGCAAAGCCACACCAGCAAGTTGAAGGGCTTTAAAAACTACCAGGATGTTATAAAAAAAAATACTGTGACGTGCAAGGGCCGGGGCAAGCGAGCCCAAGACCCACGACGAGGAGCCACGGTTCTCGGAGGCCAAGCGCGGGATCGACAGTAGTTGACTGAGCGGTGAACAGGTGGCGTGAGTGCGGGGAGGACAGCGGCGAGAGTGTGCGGGGAGAGAGTGAAAAGGAATCGGAGTGGGGTTGCGGGTGTTCGGGCGCGGAAGGTTGCCGTTCGGGAAATAAAGCGGTAGTTCGGGACAACGTGTGGCGTATCGTCGATCGTGACAAGTGGGGGCTCGTCCGGGATCTACGTGGACATGGAGACAGTGGACGTTCCCGGGCAATTAGTACAGCATCTGCTGGGGCAGACGAGCGGATCCACCATAGAACGCGAGCAAGTCGCGGCAGCTGTCAGACAAAGACTGATGGCGGCCGAGGCAGTGCCTATGGGTTCTACGACAACGGCAGTGGCGGTTCAACCGGCGAGCGACTGCGCTCCGCGCTCCACAGGAGGTCAGCCTCCAAGGTTTAAGGGGTTCAACGACCATCAGTCCCCCGAGGAATTTTTGGACCGGCTTGAAACGTTATGTTTGGTCAGTGGTGTCGCAGCTGACAAGAGGCTTACGCACATTGTGCCTGCTGCGCTGGAAGGTAGCGCGAAGTTGTGGTGGCGATTCGTGAACTCGTTTGCGTCGTGGGAGGAGTTCACTGCGGCGCTTATTGCAGAATTCTCCATTGACGCGAAGCGCCGCTTGAAACAAGAGCTGGAACACCGGACGCAACATCCCCAAGAAAATTTAAAGGAATTCATATATACCATCGCGGCCTACTACGACCGGATTGGCGGCGAAGTGCCCGAGTCGGAAAAGGTTGACCGCGTGCTGCGGCAGATGCACCCGCAACTCCAGGATTTGGTGGAGGGAAGACAGTTCAGCAGTCTCGCGGAGTTGGCGAAGGCCGCTGACGGTCTCATGGAGCGTTTCTGGAGGCGCATGCAGTACAAGCCACCACCACCCCCCGACTGACCAAGTCGCGAGAGACTTGGCCTTCCAATCGGCTATAAACGTGGCCGGCGTGCCGGGAACACAACCCGGAGGGTTGATCACAGCGGCTGCTGCGCCGTTCCAGTATCCGCCGGCGGCATCCCCCTGGCCGTTGCACCCCGCGGCGATACAGCCCTCCTACCACTGAGACCAATTGCACGGATTGGCCGCATTCGCCACAAGGACGCCACATCTCTCAACGCCGTCACAGCAGCAAAGGTACCAGCCGCGTGACCACAGAGGATTCAACTGCCATCGCTGCGGAGGCGTCGGTCACATGGCCCGCGAGTGCCCTACAGGTCGGCGTGGCGGCCCACCCCGCTGCTACCAATGCAACGGGATCGGACATATCCGCTCTCAGTGTAGGGGAAACGGGGGACGGTAGGTGCTACACCGGCAAGCACCTACGAGACTGCGCTGCTGGTAGCGGCCTTGGCCGGCAACAAGGAGCCTCTCCTGGAAGTGCAGATCGGGAGGACGACGTTCCAGGCCCTACTGGACACAGGCTCGAGTGTGAGCTTGCTTGGATTGCCGGCGGCAAGGGTAGCAGTCGAGGCGGGCACCGAACCCAAGACACAGGAACAAGCACTCCGCCTGGCAACAGGTTGGTCTCAGTCAACGACTTCCCTCAAGTGCAAAATAAAGTGGGCCACAAGCAGCCGCAATCAACGCTTCCTGTGTGTGCCAGACATGTGTCGGGACATTGTGCTGGGCAGAGATTTTTTAACAGCAACAGGCATCTCTTTACATGTATCGCTGGGTGGGTGGACGATTGGAACCGATCCACAGTGCATGGTGCCATTTCCTAAGCGCGAAAAGGACCCAGCGACAGCACTTGCAATAGAAGATGGAGAGTCGTACCACTTGCACAGCCTCTTTGAAGAAGTGCTTGTAGTTCCAGGCATAGAGAACATGCATCAGGCTGGCACCAGGGAACTACACCCAAGCATGAGTAAAGTTCTCGATGACTTTAGCCATCTGTTTACTACAGTTGCAGGATGTACCACCCTGGCTCAGCACCGCATTGACACGGGGGACAGTGCGCCCGTGAGATGCAAGCTACGTCCAGTGAATGCGAAGAAGCAGATCATCGAGGGCTGTGTGGATGACCTCCTAGAACAGGGCCTTATAAGAGGAAGCACCAGCCCGTGGACTAGCGCCCCAGTGCTCGTTGCAAAGAAGTCTGGAGGCTACCGGCTCGCTGTGGACTACTGTCCGTTAAATGCACGCACCCGAGTACCTGCCTACCCAATGCCTCGAACAGACTGGCTGCTAACGCAATTGAGCCGAGCAATGTGGTTTTCTAGCTTTGATCTCTCCCAAGGGTTTTTCCAAATTCTTGTTTGCAAGGCTGACATAGCTAAAACGGCCTTCATTTGCCATCAAGGTACATTTGAATTTACGAGGATGCCCTTCGGGGTGGCAGGCGGTCCAGCAACTTTTCAAACCCTAATGGACCGAGTGCTGCAGGGAATCAATCACCACTTTGCTATGGCACTTTTAGATGATGTCCTTGTATACTCAGAGACACTGGAGAACCATGTTGAACATGTAAGGGAAGTGCTACAACGCATTGAAGGTGCTGGCCTTACGATTAATCCAGATAAAGTACAGGTCTGCCGTCAGTCCCTCAAGTTTTTAGGTCACATCATCTCCCCTGGGCAGTGCAGACCAGATGAGGACAAGGTGCGTGCAGTGCTGGATTACCCAAGACCCAGTACAGTTAAGTAGCTGCAAGCCTTCCTGGGACTTGCCGGCTACTATAGAAGCTTCATCCCTCACTTTTCACTGACGGCACATTCACTGACATACCTTTTGAAGAAGAACGAGCCATGGCAGTGGGAGGAGCGCCAAGAACAGGCTTTCACTGCACTCAAGCAGGCCTTAGCTCTGGATGCTGTTATAAGCCTCCCAGATCTAAATTGACCCTTTGTGGTGGAGACAGATGCAAGTGGCATTGGCATTGCAGCTGTGCTACTGCAGGCTGGCCCTGATGGTCTGCAGCCTGTTTCCTTCATTAGCAGAGTCCTTGCAGCAGCCAAGAGCCATTATACTGTCCAGGAGTGGGAATGCCTGGCAGCAGTCTGGGCAGTGGACAAGTTCAGGGCATATCTTGAATTTACGGAGTTTGAGATACACTGTGACCACTCCTCCCTGGCATGGATGTTTAATACCGACCAAGCTTCACCCAGGGTCAAGCGTTGGGTTCTTCGGCTGCAGGGCTTCAACTGCCGAATCAAGCACAGACGAGGGCTGGCAAACATACCCGCTGATGCCTTGAGTAGAGCCCCTCTCCAGTGTGAAGACAACCCAAGTGACAACCTACATGAGACGCTGTTCCCTATTGCTACTCCAGAACCTAAAGGCAAAATTACATTTGATGAAGTAGTTGTGGCCACGGAGGTTGACTCTTCCCTGCTGAGTGACAACACAGCTGGTACAAGAACAGGCTCGTGATGACCGCCTCTTAAAGCTGAAGGCGGTGGTCCATGGGACTCAGCTACCAAGCTCGGACCCTGATCATCGCCACTTTCGCAATCTGGCCGAAACAACGGAACTGCAGCCAAGCGGATTGCTGGTTCAGCAAAGAGGCAACCAGAAGGTAGCGTGGTTACCTAATCACTTGCGGCAGCTGGCACTGAAGGTGGCCCACGACCATCCCACTGCAGGCCATGCTGGATTTTTCAAAACTCTGAGGCGTATTGCTGCACGATTCGTCTGGCTGGGCATGCGAGCAGACATATCAAAGTATGTGCGATGCTGTACTGTCTGTCAGTGCACAAAAGTTCGGCGCAAAAAACCAGAAGGCCTCATGAGCAGTCAGTGGGCAACATCGCCCATGGAAGAGCTCAGTGTTGACATTATTGGGCCCTTGCCATCTACACCTCGGGGCCACAAATACTTGCTGGTAGTTATTGACAAATTTATGAAGTTCCCAGAGCTCTTCCCTCTACGAGCAGCAACAAGTGCAAAAATACTGGAGTGCATAGTGCAAGTCTTCTGCCGCCATGGCACACCTGTGGCCATCACCAGTGACAATGGCAGGCCCTTTGTCAGCACACTATGGCACAACCTCTTGAAACACTGGGGCATCAAAGATCGTCATACAGTGCCTTACCGGCCGGCTGGCCAAAGGGTGGAGCGTCACAATGGCACAATTAAGCCATGTCTACGGGCATACTGCTCCAACCACAAAGACTGGGACTGGCATATACCTGAGATCGCCCTTGCCATGCGTACTGCCGAGAGCGTCGTCACCGGATATACTCCAGCATTGTTGCGTTACGGCCGCGAGTTGCGCACCCCATGGGAACCTGCAAGCGACAAGGAGGACACGGAGCCTCCGAAAGCAACACACCATGCACTTGCTGCAGAACTCCAGCGGTGCCTTGGAGAGGCCCTCCAGTATGCTCGGTCCCATCAGGCAGCTGCTCGGAAGGTGCAGAAATCCTGTTACGACCGTCATCGTCAGCCAACAACCATCAAAGAGGGTGACCTTGTGCTCCTGGATTCACATACCTTGAGTGATGCGGCCAAGGGCGTTTCGGCGAAATTGGCACCACGGCGAAGTGGACCTTATTGTGTAGTCAAACGATTAGGTGACAATGACTGTTTTGAGCGATCCTGCTACAGGACGTCATCGAACTACCGCCCACGCTGATCCAGCTGATGCTCTACAACGAATCATGGCTTCTCCCTACCGGTACAGCTTCACGATTCGAGGGGGGGGGGGGGGGGGGATAGTTGTGACGTGCAAGGGCCGGGGCAAGCGAGCCCAAGACCCACGACGAGGAGCCACGGTTCTCGGAGGCCAAGCGCGGGATCGACAGTAGTTGACTGAGCGGTGAACAGGTGGCGTGAGTGCGGGGAGGACAGCGGTGCGAGTGTGCGGGGAGAGAGTGAAAAGGGATCGGAGTGGGGTTGCGGGTGTTGCGGCGCGGAAGGTTGGCGTTCGGGAAATAAAGCAGTAGTTCGGGACAGCGTGTGGCGTGTCATCGATCGTGACAATACAATTATAACATAACAAGTGAAGCAGCAAAATTCATTGTAATAAATGTATGATTCAGATTCCTTTTTATTACTATGGCTGATACTTAAAAATATTTGTTTCTGTCAGCAACTGGGCCACATATTTGCAGCTGTGACAAGAATGAAAACTGCGAATACCACCATGTGTGAAGATTATGTGTGTAAAGACAAAAAGCTAACACACAGAAGCTTGAGCAATCCTCGAATGTCCCTGAAGTTCTATCCTAAGCAGCGAGCAAAACCTCACCTGTGCACTGATGGCTTTATCAAAATCTTCATGTTTTTTGATCAGGGCTTCCACGTTGTCTCCACCCATATCATCAGATCCCAAGAAGGCTTCACGGCTTGCCATCCAATTCTCAGCTTGCTCACAATCTCGATAAAAGAGCTGGAGATCAAGACACTGATCCACCTTAACTCGCCGTGCAATCCAAGCTCTAAGAAAAAAAAAAATGTACAGAACTTGTCTTTATTCACCTTGACAAGGTTTGGACACAAGACATAACAATGAGCCATTTACTAATACATCAGAACTGTTTAGTAATTTTCTTGCTGCAGTACCATGGCCTTGCTTTTATTAGCAAACTTCAGGTGAAGTGAGAATTAGGACAAAGCAGCCAACAGCAATGCCCAGCAGGTGACAAATAAAAAGATGTCATCAGACGGCTGCACACTGCTTATGTCATGCAATGTACTACACAATTGAAGCCAGCTTGCAAACTAGCACTGTTGCCAAAAAGTTATTCTGTTGGTATAAGTGCACAATAAAAGCAGTCAATTTTTCTGACTCAAGTTACGATGAACATTGAGGAAGCTAATAAGCTGCACCAATTTTACGTGTATGCAAGCTTTATGGCTAGTATCCTTGCCATTACTTTATGACCCATATAAACAATATTTTCTTGTAGAATATATATATATATACATCAATTTTACTTGTATATAAGCTTTATGGTTAGCGTCCTTGCCATTATGTTATGACCGATTTAAACCATATTTTCCAGCAGAATATATATACATATACATATATACATATATATACAGTGAACGTTTTATATTTCGGACTCCCTAGGGACCGTGAAAGTGCCCCCCATAAAATGAATGGATAAGTTTTACTGGCCTCAAGGGCTCAAATCATCAGTCACATCAGAAATAGCTTTAAAGGCCTGCCCGTATGATTATTAGGGGTCTCTGTGCTCGTACTGTGACAAGAGATGGCAGGTGTACATGCGTATAACTGAGGAGCATGATGTTCTGTAATGTAGCCCTTTTCTACTCTTGGTATGCTTTATCTCATTACAGTGCATATGCTTGACCGCGTAACACCACTGTATAGCGGCGAAGCTGACTTTGGTAGCCGGCCCTATGCAACATATAATTTCTTGGACCCTTGCTGTACTTCCTGTACTTTGAAACCACTGGCGAGGATGAAGAAGGCGGAATCAATGTCTTGCTGAGAGCAGCGAATCCTTTCAATGAAAAACACAGCAATGAACAGCTAGGAGCTTGGTAGCAAATGTTGAAGCAGCTGAGCCCAGCATTGCAAAGCGTAAGATAGCCGCAGTGGTTATGGCTGGCTACAGTTGCCAGCGAGTTGGCATGCAAGAGTGCTGCTTCAAGGCTGCGATGTAGTCGAAATGACAGCAGTGCCAACTTCGATTACTGCCGTTCTGGACCTGCAGTTCCTATAAGAAGTCTGAAAAATTGGATGGTGAATGGTTTCAGGGTCCGAAATTTCGGACTTCCTTACACATTGGCTTTACGGGTACGTGGTGGTGCCATGAAGGTGTCTGAATTATCAGGCATGTCCGAAAAATTGGTCATTTACTGTATGTGTGTGTAATCGAGCTCTGTTGTAATTAGATATGCTTTTAACTGACTGCTACAACAAAAGGTAAGCTCATCTGAAGGCACTACTTACTTTTCTAACTCTTTGCGAGCTTCAGTCATCATGTCAAGTTTCTGCTGAATCTCAACACTGGCATAGTGGCCATTCTGAAGCAGTTGTTGCCCAAACATCTCGAAGGCCTGGAATGTTCCAGCACGAGCATCTATTTCGGTGCGGTGCTCCTGCAGAAATATTGTTTCCATCAGATGCTGCAGTAATAGTTTAGTCAGCCAAACAAGAAAAGTCCATGTAACTACACAAACCATACGAAAAGCTATCTTAAAGCTCATTAATGTTTTATAGGGACACATTTGGCAAAAATTAAGTCCAACTAAAGTCATAGTTGGAGATAAGTGTTCCAAAACAACTGTGCCACTGTTGGCCCATAACAGAGCTTCTGTAAATGAAAAGACTAACAAACATGACTCTATCTGCATTTACAAAACATTTGCACTTTTAGATTGTGAAACCGACCCCGGCCGACATAACTCCTGCTGAAACCAGTCATCTGTTCCTATTCGCTTACAGCAAACGTATGTTAACGAGCAGTGTTTCCCAGGTAGTCTGCTTCTGAGCCCATGACTGCTTAGCAGTGAAATAACACTACTTATTCCTGCTTTGGTTTGCAATGCATGTTCACGACACCCCGTAGCACTGACATCACAGAAGGCTCACCTTTAATAATGACTAACATTGGTAGTCCTCGCAAGAATGTTACTTTCGTTTTTAGTTATCAATCGCACTACTTATTCACAAACGGGTTGCAAAACAGACTGAGCTGCCATACCTCATGTCTCGTGCAATTATGCAAAAGATAATTGATTTTACCTCATTTAATTGATTTTAACATTAATTGATGGATCAAACCTGGGTTGGTGTCAAGGGCTCTGAAGCAGACTTTGCATTCAGGCAGAGACTTAGAATGACTTCCAAAAGTGGGGAGATATACGAGTGGACATGCTAATATAAATGACGCTACAAAGCATGAACTTGATCCAGCAATGTATAACAATCCTGTTCAACTTCTGGTGCCCTTATTATATATACAAATTAGTTGTGTCAAATAGCATAAACATAATTTTTTGAATATGTTCAATAAAAATTTCAATTTTTTTTTTAAAGAACAAGAAAGGTTAACAATCAAATGTATTGGCGTCAACATGCAACACAGTTCACTTCCGTTAATTCATCCCTGATGGGACCGATGAAATCAATCGAATTACCCGGCTGGTCGAAATAAACAAGATGCATAAAAAATGTCAACATACCACCAATTCATTTCGCAATATCTGACAGAGTAACACACCTTCGAATCAAACGTGCACTGACGTTCTAGTTGTTCAAAGTAGAAAAATAGCAGAAATTTAGCGTGCACTTTGGTTATTTAGTGAGAAAAATATATGTGTTGCACAATGGTGGCCAGTTTTCTAAATTCAGCTTCACTGCAATACAAAAAACAATTAAAATTAAATTTTGGGGTTTTACGTGCCAAAACAACGATCTGATTATGATCCACGCTGTTGTGAAGGACTCCGGAAATTTGGACACCTAGGGTTCTTTAAGTGCACCTAAATATAAGCACACAGGTGTTTTCGCATTTTGGCACCACCGAAATGTGGCCGCCATGGCCGGGAGTCAATCTCACGACCACGTGCTTAGCAGCCCAACACCACAGCCACTAAGCAACCACAGCGGGTGGTAAAGCGTATGAACACCTCGGAGACTATTTTTGTTTCATATCTGACTGCACAGTGCAGGCAATTTTCAGCCCCCAATGTTCTCGGGGGTAGGAGAAAAGGGGGGGGGGGGATTGGATTGGATTGGAAAAACTTTAATAAAAGTCCTGCAGGACGCACGTCAGCATGCAGTGGGCGTTTCCCCCACTGCGCGCTGGTACATTAGAATCTGGTAAATACTGTAAACAGACATTGTGAGCTACGGTTACTGCTTGAAAAGCTTTCTAGGGCAGGCTGAAAATAGGAGTTTTAAACGGTAGATTATGAGTGTTCAACGCATTTTTTGTACCCTAAGCACTGTCAACATGGATGCTGACGCTATTGAAGTCACTATTTTGGTCGGGCAGTGCGTCTGATGACCCGCCAAGTTTGAATTATATGGCGAAGTCCAATGTTAGGATCGAAATAACAAAAGTTTGGGCCCATATAAATGCATGAGCACTGGCCACAGCCTTCGGTAGGGACTGAAATAACTGAAAAATCGAATTAATGGAAGTGTACTGTATCAGAATTGCATGCTATGTGACATGGTTTTACAGAGATGGACAAGTTCCGATCTTGTAACTTCTTAGCGCAGTAGAAAGCAAATTGCTCTGCACTTGAATGTGAAAGAAAATGCAGTTTGCCAATTATATTGGATTTTTCCACAGAAGGACGAACTGATGCATTTAGCACTGGTCTACAAACACTAGTTGTGGGAGTGTGTTGCCTTCTTTGCAATGGTCTCTTATTTATCATGGACAGCAGAGCAGAGACGAGCACTAAGACCATCAGTGCAGTGCATTCCTGCAATGTGTCAATGTAGAATAGATTATGTGCATGTGGACCATTCATGAAAGATTTACAATACATAGACGGAGACGTGCAATCTGCAACTCATTTTTGCAGCAACTAATTCAGCTTTTAGCAAACAGGAAGTGCAGAGATATTTTTAGGAACACAATCTATGACTTTAGCTGGACTTATTTACTGCGTCTTCCCACAACACCCAATTGGATTACCAACTTGCAGAACCAGAGCAGGGCAATTGGACTGCTATTCCAAGACAGAGGCAGAAAGACAGGTTTTTATGTATACAGTCAAACCCACTTATAACGATAACAGTTTTAACAATATATCGGTTATAGCAATGAGAAGCTGCTGCACCGTCAACTTTTGTATGTTTTCCATGGTGAAATAACCGTCTTACTACAATGCCTCGATGCTGCATTATCGGTTATAGTGATGAAGTCTGGCTGCTGGATGTCCGAGCCGGAAGGTAGTGAAATGTGAAATCCTTGAAAAGAAAAAAAAAAAAAAAAAAAAGAAATTCGAGCTGCTGTAAGATGGGCCGCTGCTCAAGTTTACCACCACCACCACCACCACCACCACCACCACCAACAGCCGCCGCGCGCTCATTTTCCAGCCATCTCCACGCGCCTCTTTCCAATCCCCTTTCCACCCCTCCCAACATGAATGGGCTGCGCCCATAGCTCTACGCCACCCCACCCTCCGAAACACGAATGGACCGCGCCAAGTGCACTGCTCCCAGCTTGCTCACATGTTGCTGACTGGCTCCTCATTCAGCGCAGTTCTGCCAGCAGCTTAATCGCTCGCGTTCGTCGTTTTTGCATCGAAATCGTTCCTGGCCACATTGTTTCTCAGCCTCGTTTGACTTTCCACTGAAACGGAAGATGGCTGATTCGCCCGCTGATCATCGGCAATGCACGACGTTGCCGGTGAAAAGAAAGCACGCTGCTACAGATTTGGAAACTAAGTGCTTCTAACAGATGAGGCGATCGTCACAAATGTGCTTGCGTCAGATAGTGATGACGATGACGGCAGCGATGATGCGGTAGGGCAGGCTGCCTCAATGTTGTCCACACAGGAGGGCCGGCAGACGATTTAGTCCCTCCGAGGTTTCGTTTTCATGAGGAGCCTTCCGCTGCACTACGTGGAGCACCTGGTTGTCTTGGAGAAGGATGAAGGCAATCTTCACGTAAAGCATGCAAGGCTGACGGACGTGGGGTTTTCTCATGCAAGCCAGTGAGAAGTATGTGGCGAGATGCTTGTGGCGATCTTGCCTCAGCATTTCTTCTGGATTTCTCAAGCTGACAGGCTGTTGCGGCAGCCTTCTCGCAATTTTTTAAGGCCCCTTTTAAGGCCACCAAAGCGATGCCTTAGCGGTGCTCATATATCGCTTGCCACCCGTGACCCCTCCTTGCAGTTGTTATAGCAGTGCCATTCTTTAATGCTGACAGCCACGGCTTGTTACATGCAATCGGAGCACCCAGGAAGCGGTTAAACGAGTGAACACAATCAGCAGCCAGATGGAAGGTGGTGAGGAGGGGCACCGCCATTATGGTTTTCTCGCAACAGCTCTGCCATCCCCCATTTTGATTTTTTCATGCAACCCGGTTAAACAATTATAGGTTATAACAATGGAATTTTCGTGGCACTTGAGTATTGTTATAAGTGGGTTCAACTGTATAAGATAAACATTAGGCAAGTCTAGGTCTCGAACAGGAAAGCTATAGCTTGCCTTGCAAAGGTCAATAAAGCTATTCAAACAAAATCCAACTTCAAAAGGGCCCATAAAATGTTTTTCAACATAAAAAGAAAAATATTTGACAACTTGAAGAAACAATAAAAATAGGTGCCAAAAAAAGTTAACACTTCCAAGTTAATTTGCACAAAGAAAAATAAAGAAAGGTGTAATACTCGGTGCTAATGTCTACAAATAGCAAAGGAAGGAAATGCTTATGCCCCTGTTTAATCTTGACTAATAAACTAATGAACAGCACTGCCACTGCCACACATTATTGCATTAGGCATTGTGGACACATCAAATTCAAAGCACAACTTATGCAATATCCAGACATAAAAGTTAATGTCACAAGGAAAGCATGTTACAAAATACACCTTCTGAAGGATTCCTGTGCTTCAAATGTTCGACACCAACCATAAAAAGGTCTGCAGTGTGAGCACCATTTTTCCAAAGAGGACGCCACATAAAAAAACATCTAAAAAAAAATGAGAATGTAGACTTTCTACTTCAAGTCAGCAGGTACACTTGTACTGCAACATATGGAAGCATTATGCCAATGGTATGTCAAGAACTATGTTATATTTATGATGTGAAAAACCATATTTAACATACAAAGCTGAAGGATTGCCATGGCTATAAAAAAAAACAGTTTAAAAAGATACTTATGAAGCCAGACTGTGACCTTGTGCAGCTTGTTAATTTACACACAATGTTGTAAAGAAATAAAAAGTTAAAAACTTTTAGGATATTTGTGAAGAACAAACAAAAATGCACAATTAAAGTCCTTCAAAAGGTGCATTTAGAGACAAGCACCCTGAGGTGTCTCATGGTGGTTTTGACAGCATAAAATGCAGTGCAAAATGGCACAACTCCAGTCATGCTGTGCAGACTCGAAGGGCTGTGAACACTGCCAGCAGTGCAGATGTGGTACAAAGCCAGACAACAAACATGCCACTCTGGTTAAAATGTTAACAGACAATAAAAGCAGCAGCAGAAACAGAAACATTAACAGATAATGTCTTACACCTATGAAGTATGTTACACAAGTACACAATTAAAAACAGTGCTGCAAAAAATGTTGCAGTGTTCTTACTTCAGAAGCTACAAACAAAAGTTCATGCAAATCTGATGCATAGAACACCTAGCTTGGTAGCATTGTTCCTGAGCATGGCACGTTAATACAAAACACAAACATCCCTTTCGAGAGTAACCCCCGTATTCACAAACAGCCTTAACTCTTAGCTCAAATTTCTATGTAGGACAGCACTGCACCAGGACTAAAGTAGACACTGCATAAAAACGACATTCCCAGGCAATTCTAATTATGAAGTTATCTGAGAAACATCCCTCCACTACAGTGCCTTCCAGTAGCTTCAGACAGTGCATGGTCACTAAATTCAGCAATTGCCACAACACATTACTGAAGCACAGTGGCAACTTCAGTTGAAAAACAGCTCTGCTGTCTACATTCTGAAATGTGGAGCATCAAGTTGGCACAATATTTAAGAATATGAGGGTGAGGTATCTGAAGCACTTGCTCTATTAAACTGGCTACTCAAGCATTCAGCCAATACTACTAGCAGCTTACAGCTTTTGTAACAAATTGGGTGCACCGAAGCAAAAAGACAAAAATATGACCTACACAAATGTTACAGCACATTGTACTAGATTAGCTCTATTTTGCAGATGGTGGGAATCATTCAATAATAGAATGACTCATTAGCTTTTCTTCCACACAGCAATACCTCACACTACAAATTAGTGCTAAGAAAAACAAGGCTAGGAAATGTAACATGACCATGCTTTTTCCAAAGCAAGATCAACAATACACAAAAATCTCCACAGAAAGGTATCGCTTCTGCAGCTGATGACGTGGTGCTCAGCAGATTTCCAGTTGGGCCGGCCAGTTTTCATGCAGCACATGACCGCAAGTTCAGCGCAGCAGAGAACACAACTTGAGCCAAGAGTAGTAAGTAAAGCACACGACGGCCGCACACACAGTAATAAAGGAAAGCTGACACACACACACACACACACACACACATTAGGAATAAACAAAGAAAGGAACTCTGGGGAACAAAAGCCACAGCGGAGAGACAAATTTAGCACAGCCTTTTATAGGAAAAGCAATGGGACAGCCCATCCTGCAGAGAGCACGACATTGAACTTAAGTACAAGAGGGTAAGTAAGCACATCGAAAAGGCACTCCTTGTAAAAAATTTCACCCTCTGCGGAGAATGCTGAAGAGAGCAGTAGATGTACCTGAGGTATGCCATACCGGGCGTCTATTTCAGAGCGGTACGTCTGTCATGAGAGAGAAAATGACGTGACGAATACGAAAAAAAAGAGAATAAAGGAATGTGACAAAAAAGAAAGAACAGTAAGGCTACAGGAACGTCGCTGTGGGACATGAACCAACAAAAGCACTGAACACCTCCCAAGTCCTGCAAACAAGAGCAATCAACAAACAAAGCAGCACAGTTTTGCATAGAAATGCGACACTGATAACAGAAAACTAATTAATCATAGATTAGTACTACAAATTTTAAAAATTCCCGTAAACTGCATACAAACGAAAATAGCTCTTTATGACCATTGCACACGTCTTTTGTGTCACAACCAGAACTTGAAGAATCGGCCAAGTATTGCTAAATCATAAGCAAAGAAGAAAGGTCACACTATTTCCCACAAGATTCTAAGTGACAGCATCTGTGGTCAGAGCAGATGCTTTCAATAAGAATCTTCTGGCTATGTCTATGAAACCTGTTATTAAATAAGTATGCTTGCAGGCAGTTGGCAGGTAACCTAAATAGCCCAAGGGGCATTCAGCGCAACAGTATTTTGTACAAGCAAGGAAGCATCAATATTAAGATGACAATTCCTTGCAGGCTTTTGCAGGAGTTCGAAAGATCTTCCCATGACTTTTTCATGGCAGTTACACAAATATTGTGCAGAAATCTTACTGACATGAGTGCTATAAATGCTACTTCACTGAGGAGGAAAGGAAAAAAAAAGCTGAACTCCATCACACATGCATGCTGAAGAACAGCTCACCTTGATACAACGTAACAGTCCACGAAAGGAATAAATACTGAATGAAATCAAGGCAATTAATTAACCTACAGGTTCCTTAGATGGCATGTCTTAGCAAAAAATTCCTACAGCACTCTCTTAGAGGTGGCAAATACAAAACTCACCAGATGTCGTTCCAAGAGCGCTTCAGCACCAGTCACATCATTTGCCAACTCATCAGAGGACACTAAAGCCATCATGCTGTTGATCCATGATGTCAGGTCTCTGCAAATGTAAAGCCCAAACATATAAGCTATAACTGCTTTTGTGCAGAGGCACATCATCATCATCTGAGTTAAAGTCGCAGTTTGACAATGGCAGAAATCGCTCAATTGTTTCGTCACTGTTCAGTTTGGCACACGACGGCACTGCGCTGCTGACGTCTGCAAAGTCTTCAAATGTAACGGTGGCAGGTATCCGCACACCGCAGCCTAGCAGGTCATCAATGATGTCCGCATTTGAGCTCATTGTGGTAGGCAGCAGTTCAGGCTCTTCAGTTGTGTAGTCTGATTGTGAGAGTACAGTCGCCGACTGATTTTTCGGACTCCAAAAATTCGGACATGCTCAATTATTCGGTCTGCTTCGCGGCACCACCATTCTCCCCATAGACCATAATGTAAAACAATGCCGAAAGTTTGGACGCCTTGCAACCTCTCGTCCGATTTTTCAGACACTCCTTGAGCCAACTATCGAGAGCACCACGCACTGACTGACCGGTGCACGGTTCGACTTGCTGAACGCCATTTTTGTTTTGAATGGAGCCTTCCTGCTACCCCACGAAGTGGCACTACTGCAAACCCCCACTCGTCATCATCGTTTCTGTCTGGTTTGTAGCTACAGCAGTTCCGGCCTCAGCTTAGTAAGCCATGTCAAGACAATCCAGCAGCCGATTTGTCTCTTTCTTTGTGCACGATGCTGCAAGTAGGCCACGTTTTTCGTTTGTGCGACTGGTGTTGGCGTGACAGCGTGGTGATGTTTGCTTTGTGTGCTGTGTCGAGGTTGCGGTGATGCAACGCAGCATACGGAAACATCGCGTCAAGTGTCTAATGGCGCCGACAGTGCCCGCGCAGACTGCGCTGGGGAATGCCGGCAAGCGGGTGCCGGGAGGCCTAGGATTTGTCGCCTTCCAATGAGCTCCCTACTGATGCCGAAAATGTTCTGCCGAGACCTGGGCAGTGGCTGCTTTGCGATTCCGGGCACCATCTCATTTGACAGTTTCACAGGTGCTGATACTGCTGCACTGACATGCGCAGAACTCGACGACGGCGAAATCATTCGTCAGGTTTCTGCTGCGCCGCCGGACAATGACTTCGAGTCGGAAGATGACGCACCATGTGCTACGCTGCCGTCGCATGCGGTGCGTGTACAAGCAGCGACTGCTTTCAGCTGCCTATAGTGACCGTACGACCCTCTCCGAGATTCAGGCTTATCTGATTGCGCGTAAACGGAACATAGTGCAACGGCGCATTCACAATTTCTTCAAGCCTACTGCCGAGCCTGAATAAGTACGTGGAAATAAAGGATTTCTTTTTTTTTTTAATCTGCCTTTTCCGGACACCTGTTTATTCGGACATTTCTGCAGTCCCCGTGAGGGACGAATAAACGGTCGGCGACTGTACTTGGTGCCATTTGAAGTGCACTGCCAATAACTTCATGAGAAAGATTTCTTGGAGCTAGCAGAGCACTGTCTAGAATGCATACTAAACAAACAATCACAGAATGGCGGAACGCTGTCGGGAAGGCAGATTCAACAAACAAGAGCGGGCCACGTGCGGTGGTGCCAGAATTGGTGATAGCGATGTTTATGCGAGCTCAGATTTCAGGCAAAGCCTCCAAGATTGGCATTTCCAATTAAATCTCTGAGGTGCAGTGCTGTGACCAACGCCCCCCCTATGGCCTTATGGATTACCATAAAGCATCTAATCTCCGAGGCCATACTTGATGTCTCGTCAAGGTTGCCAGAGGAGATAATGGAGGTAGAGTTGGCGTATGCTACAGCCATGGACAGAGCCCGGATACCTGAATATAGAGCTGGCGGCTGTCCGAAATACGGGCCATCTTTATACAGTAAGCCTATGGGGCCATTGGCAGTGCCGCGAAGCTGTCAGAATTACAGAGCATGTCCGAATTATCGGTGTCTGATTTATTGGTCGGCGACTGCACTTGCATGTACCCATTGAGTATGTCAAGTATGTGCAGCTTCGTAACTTAATCATCTTAGTACCACAATGACCGAACGTAAAGCACATGACATATTCACTTGAATATTGCGAGCGTCAAGTAGAAACGTGCGCGATCAATGCGGAGCATCTCAACTATTCTCGTCGTTTCATCATGACGCTGGTATTGTGCAGTCCCCTTCTAATGCTACGCCATATAACTATATATTGGTTATAATGATGAGGTGACTTCAGAGCATCAACTTATGCATTAGGGCTATGAGAAAAAAAAAATACATATACAGTAAAACCTCGTTAAACCGTACCCGCTTAAACAGTAGTTTCGTTTTAAAAGTAGTAAAGTCAAATCCCCGACTCAGCGGCCATTGTACATAATGTGTTTCGTATCCGCATAAACCGTACCAGCTTACTGCGTACGCATCGGTTAAAACGTAGCGTTTGAACTTTTCGTCGCGCAAACACGGCGCTGCGCCGTCTCCATCGGGCGGCCCGGCAGAACAACACTCCTCAGAGATCGGAACAACGGCCTCCAAGCGCCCTGTGCGTTTGCGCGTGAAGCCACATCAACATCATTTCGACGCGGTGCCAGAGAGCGTTATGGCGTCGTGCAAGCGAGGACTCGCGTTGTTCCGAAGCTTGGATAAAAAAGACGCCGGGTGCTCAGCATAGAAGAAAAATTAGACATCGTCCGTGCTATCGAACGTGACACGAAGAAGTCGGCGCTGACACGCAACAGGGATCTGCTGTTGACTACAGTGTGTGGCATTTGGAATGCGAATAAGTTGCTCGGCAGCGCTGCTGCGACCGCGAAGATATGTCGGCTACGAGGTTCGACTTTTCGCCATCGTTGCCTCTGTTGTTGCCGAAGTGTCGACTAGCGACAGTGACGAGGACGACACGGAAAGCGATAGCACGGGTGATTCAGGCCCAACAGTGGCATAAGCTGCGCGTTGCGTCAGCCTCATGAATGCAATCGTCGCGACGACAATAGGGGCGCGATAACGTAACTCTATTCCAAATGAAAATTATTCCAAACTCCGGCACCCGTAATGAAAAAGGCGCCCCCGGGACTTCTGCAGCACTACTGCGCACGTGCACGGTGAATACGTAACGCCAACGAGGAATCTGCCATGCGAGTGTTTGCCGAGAAGAGGGGGCTGGCTGAAAAGCTGGCACGCAGCTTCAGTAAGTTTGAGGCCGCTGTCGTCGGCGTGCTAGGCCGCCGCGGCATCAAACGAAAATAACGCTTTTGTCGCGCGAAGTGAATAAATACTGCATATTTTTTCCCCTTTCATCGCACTTTCTCTGAGTTCTGTTTTCGACAGGTAAGTGGGCGATCTCATGCTATTCGGTTAAACAGTACTACCGTTTAGTACGTACCTTTCCCGAGCTCCGGCCAACTACGGTTTAACGAGGTTTGACTGTATAGTGATATGTTATTCACCGCATATCGGATATAACAATCGAAATTCTGCCTTTTGGGCAGTGTTTTCCATGCAGAACAATCGTGAAATTTGTGTTGCTAAGTTCCCCTTAACTGAGACGGGGTGAAAAGTTTGCCTACGCGAGTTCGTATCTGCCGCCATTACCGTGCCGTGCTTCTCGCCAGAGCGCTGATTGCGAAAGCCAGAGAGCATCGCAAGTTGGCGCAGCGTGCCACAAGATGGCGCCAGCTACTTTGCGTCTGCGTCGTTGGTAAGCATCCAGAGCCATGGTCCAGAGAGAAAAAAAGGAAGAAAAAGTGAGAAGCGAACTGTGCCTGCCCTCCTTTTTTACAATCTCCCTCTCTTCCTCAGCGAGAGTGGAAATGCACCACAGAAGCAGCGGTAGGTGCGCCGACAAAGGGCATAGCTGTGTCGCTTGAGCCGAAGCTGCAAAGTTTGCAAGACTCAAAGTACGAGCTCGTGCAGTAGATGATATTGACAATTCTAAAAACCACGAGATGTCGGCTATGAGGCCACTATTCCTGCATGTCCCGGCACCCACAGTATATTGTGCTGGATTGTCTGTGGTTGTGTTGTGCGATGTGTTACGCCGCCTGTCGTCTTGAGGAGTACATGGAGTGCGTGGTGGCTTGTTCTACCATTCAGGAAATGCCAGCACGCATCTTGAGAATCAGAATGGTTAGAGATTTGCCGGCTCTGAAGCCCTCTGCCGCTGCTAGAGCAACAGGCAGCTCCTCAGCTTGTCATGGTGCTTTGGCTTATTGAGCCGCTTGTGATTTCGCAATGGTTTGCGTTGATGACCGTGGTCACTATGCATCCTTGTTTAGGATCTTGGGTGGCTGTGTTTTTGTACACTACGTCATTTTTGGATGTAATCTGCACGTGCTGCCCGCCTGCCTTCGTGCAAGTTCGGGCCCATGCTTTTCGGTATCGGGTTCACTCTGAGCTGCCTGCGGTTTTCATCCTGTATGTTAGCTCTTACTGCCACTGTCTTAATTTGTTCAGTATAGCCAAGGAGTTTGAGAACTGCTCGGCCCATTGGTGTTTGCAGGAGTGTTTCTTTTTGTGCCTGGAGCTGAGTTTTCAGGGGGCTTACGCTGCCATGGAGTTGAGCGCCATCTGGTGGGGCTGCAAGGAACCGAGCGCTGCTTTGAGATTGGTAGAAACGTGCCGCACCGCACTATGATTGGTAGAAAATGTTTGCTCATGGTCAACACCTGAACAGCACTGCCGCCGCCGGATTTTCTGCGCCACAGGGTATCGTTTTAAAATTCATCTGAAGTATACAATGCGAAGTACCTGCAGGTACCTGTACAGCCTGCCAAGTACAAGTCCATTCTGACTTTGCAGTTAGGCCTCGTAGGCAGACGCACGTCGTGCTGCACCAGTTGTAGTAGCTATTAGAGCAACTGACAAAGTTTCATTAATTACCTTGCAATTACTATGTTAAAGGCCCATACTTATACAGCAGTTGGAGCCTGCCTTCTTTTTATCTCATTCCATTTCTCTGGATTCTTGTGCTATAGTAACTGTACTTTAAGACATGAAAACAAGGTTTAATGAAATTCACTTAGGGAGGGCAAGCTAGCTTATTTTTCTTGTTTCCTTTTCGCCAGGTCTGCCGACGAGCTGCTTGAATGTCTTCGCTAAAAGAGGATAAGTTATATATGAAGAAAATTTTATACCAAAATAGCTGAAAGGGGGCTAAATTAGTAATATCCTATGAAATGAAACAACAAAATTCATACTCATTTTGTTTACACAGAAACGCTGCAAAAAACTAAAGTTTTCAGTCAAAAGTCAGACCAAGGAAGAACTGATGGACACAAGCTAGCAGTGCCATAAAACTTTATGGAGAAAGCATAATGCAGTCCAGGGTATGTCAGAATGATGAGCTACTGTACCTGTAGTCTGCAAGAAACCGTTGGAGGTCGTAGGAGTCGAGCAGCTTCTCCTTGCGTGCCTTGGCCTTGGCAGTCAGCCTGGTCCACTCCTGAATGATCTCCTGCTTCTTGGTAATCATGGCTTCCGTAGACTCTGGATGTGTGTTCACCAAGCGTGCTGCTGTGTCATCCAATTGGTGAATCTACAAGAAACAGAAGAAAGCAGTACAGCTGTAATTTCCGAAAGCTACACACCCATGGGTTCTTACTTCCCCAATGAATTCCCCAAATTCACAATTTTACAACAGAAGTATAGAACTGTTGCTATGTGGAAAAGATGGCTCCAAGCTTTAAGATTTTGTGCCTGCACTTCCTGGTGGTGCCATCAAACCTGTCGCTTTACTGCCCACAAATGTTACTAGTTTTATGCGATACGAATTTTTAACCAGACACCACCGGCTGTAAGGCACTCCTTTGCAAGCTGGCATACGGAGACACCATGATTTTGAGTGTTGAGCGATTGCAAAGCAAAAACAGGCAACAATACTGCTGTGACATAGGGCTCTGATCCATTTGAATTTCTGCAGGCGGTTGTGGAGGCTAAGCACATGTGAGTGTGAGGATAAGTGTTCAGTGAGACTTAAAAAAAAGAAATACGAGATAAACTGCCTGTGTGAGAGCATGTTTCTAAGGGCTGCAACTCTTAGATTCTCACCTGCTGACTGCATGTGGTCTAAGCTTGTTTATGGCCATTTAAAATGAATGCAGTTTCATTTTATCGAGTGAGATCACTAAAATGGCATCTAACAGCCAACATACACAAAAAACTTCTTGCATTGCAAGCAAAACAGTAGTCTTGTCCTCTTGTGTAGACAGCAATGGAAGCTGTACAAGACTAACAAAAAAACAGAACATTTTGTGCTTTCATTAACAGCCCTGAACAAGACTAGCGAATTGTTACAGCTGCACTGCACGAACTCGTGTGGAAACGGGAAGGCTCAGTAACTCACTCTGTCTCCCAGAGCAGTCAAGTCGCGCTCGAGGCCCTCATGCTTGCGCTGCAGGGTCTGGACACTGCGAAGATCATTGCCACAGTCGTCTGCAAGCAAGGCCTCATCCTTTTCTTGGATCCAGTCCTTTGTCTCATCCACATCACGGTGAAAGCGCTGTACTTCATGGGCAGAGCCAAGTTGCTGAGCACGCTCCTGTGTCACCTCCTGCAGGTGCTGCCACTTCTGGTTCAGGTCCTGAAATGACAAGCTTGCCATTAGCACAAGCTCTCATATTAAGAACAGGCTCTCGAAGCACTAAGAGCCTGCCTCTCCACCTTAGACAGCTGCTGGTCAAAGTGTTGTGGCTCAAAATTCATAACTGAAGAAAGCAAGGGGTGTTCAGCTCATGATGACCTCTTGCAGTCAAGGCAGGCATTCAGCCAGAAGGCTACATCTACGCCAACCCCAAACAGAGATAGCAAAGATAGCATTGGGATATGTAACAGGAGACTTTAGTGCTAGTAAGGCTACCTTTGCAGTATGCTGTTATTTTCGCATTTTTGTTTTTGTGTGTTCATCTACCATTATCTAAACACAACTGAAATTTCATAGCACATAGAGCAATGCAACCCAGAGGAAAGATGACAACAGCCTTTTTGTTCTTCTTGAACAGACACAATACAACACAATAATTGTGATACCCATCTCTGAAAGAGGATTACCTCAATTTGTGTCTGAATCTTCACAGCAGCTTCTGTCTGGCCCAGGGTCATAAGCTTATTGGCAATGTTGTTCATCTCTCCCAACCGCACCTCATTGCCTTTGAGGTCAGACATGAAGTCGTCAAACTTCTTCTGCAGAACCTCTACCTGTTCAAGATCTTCACCAACTTCTTGAACTTGGGCAACTTGCTCCTGCATTCAAACAATGACCATTTTCATCAAGACAACTTCCGAAACACAGTGGAAGTTACAATCCTTAATAATATAATATTTGGAGTTTTACGTGCCAAAACCACTTTCTGATTATGAGGCACGCCGTAGTGGAGGACTCCGGAAATGTTGACCACCTGGGGTTCTTTAACGTGCACCTAAATCTAAGCACACGGGTGTTTTCGCATTTCGCCCCCATCGAAATGCGGCCGCCACGGCCGGGATTCGATCCCGCGACCTCGTGCTCAGCAGCCCAACACCATAGCCACTGAGCAACCACGGCGGGTGCTACAATCCTTAGGTTCAAACAGAATTTTCAAATCTGGTTTATCAGTCTGGAGTAGACAACATATATATACAGTCTACGCTCGTTACAATGGACCCGCATACAAGAGACTGGGATATAACGGACCATATTTCAACCTTAGTTTGCTCTACCTATTTTATTTTGCCTATTTACCTACCTATTTTTAGTTTACAACAAAGTTTGATTTCAATAGACCGTGCTACAATGAACTATCGGCTACAGTGGACAAAATTATCAACAATTTTTGTAAAAATCAGGCGTATAAAACGGACTTTCGCTGTGTCAACATATGCTGAACTGACTTGCGAGGGTCAGCCGACGATCGCGGCTCAATATCGCACATGCGCGAGGGAGGGAGGGAGGAAGGGAGGTGGGGCAGAAGCGCGTAGTCTTTTGTGCTCGAGGCACGGGAGGAGGCGAGGGTCAAGAGAGGCAGGGGTTCTACTCCGGCGGCTGCTGCTTACGGCACAGCCGCGTGGGCGCCATATCTTAAAAGCAATCTGCGATGTAGAAAAAGTGTGCCCAGTGTCAGTTGCTTCGTATGCGCTGTGCTTTCAACATTTAGCTTGCGCTGAAGCAAAAGAGAGCACAAAGGTCAATTCGCTCACTGTTGCTACTGCGCTTCCTCACTCAAACGTTTTGACAACTTTCCGCGGTCATCGAGTGAGATGTTTTCATCATGTTTACCTGTGCGTGTGTGACACCGTGGTTGTTAAATTAGTAGGCGAATGTTTGCAACTTTCTACGGCTGATAAAACTACTATCCTTACTTTGCATTGCTGTCTACTAATTTGCTATCGCAATTGATGCTTCAACTCACGAGTGAAACTGCGACTTCTTTTGTTTTTTTTTTTTTTAAATTTGGATGTTCGTCACACACTCTTTGCAATAACGTAGTTACACATTGTGACCAAAGCTTTGGAAGTGAGGAGTTTCGGATGTTACGGACTTTGGATAAAACGGACTTGTTTTGTTGGATTATCACGGTTCGTTGTAACCAGAGTCAACTGTGTGTATGTGTGTACAGACAGACAGACAGACAGACACACACACACACAACTGTCTCTTCAGGGCAAGTTATTGGAGTAAACGGTTCGGTACCACGCTTTGCCAAATGTCACAAAAACAACACTTCACACTTTTTGAATTGGGACAAGAAGAGTACAAGAATAGAGCAACAAGTATACTAACCTATAATGAGCACACAACAAAGTTTAAGACAGCATTCTGAAATGTCACATTCAGACTTCTCTCCAGGCCTAATTTGCTATGCTACAGAACCATTCGTATTGGAAGTCAGAACTGTAGTGCCTATGCCAGTCGAGGTGGTTCCCATCAAAGGGGAATCTCTAACATTTTCACATTTTGCTCTTGGAAGTCGATCAACTATAGAATAATTAAAGCTAGAAAAACGTGTTTATACCAGTACAGTCAACTGTCATTAATTCGACCTTTATGGGACAGACAATTGATTCAATTAACCCCTTCAGTCACGGCGTACACGTTTGTGGACGCCACTTTTGCCATTACTGTGCAGTGGTTGCAAGGAATAGACAACGAACATTGAGCTTTGAGTAAATTGAAAATTCTGCTTTCCTAAAGTACACTCATTTCACTACTAAGTGAATTTTATTGCTTCAGACGACCGCTTTGGTGAAGGCACTAGCGTGTTTGACAGGACATTTGAAATGTGGCGTTTTGGTAGCATGTGCGAAACTTTTTCCGTTGCTGCAAAGGTTCCACCCAATAATTAACCTGTGCTTGTAATTCAAGCGGGTGATTCATTATTTTGAATGAAGAAACATAGCATGACTGACTGTACAATAAATGAATAATTGCTATGTAATTATGATAGCTGTCTATAAAATGCAGAGTTATTCTCTTCCCACCTTGAGTTGCTTTCTCCAGCACATTGGCATAAAATTACGTAAATTTAACACATTTATTGACAGTAGAACATAACTTGTGACTGAAAAGGTTATCCAGTGAATTGAATTAAATAGAAAGCAAAACAAAAAAAACATACCCAGACACATTATTGCTAATTTCACTATTTACCCAATTCTGAAAAGGCCCTGAATCCAATATGCACCCATTTTTTATGCGTTCACTGTAAATTACTAACATAGAAATGGCATTAGAGATCCTAATGAGAATGTAGAGATGAAATGAGAGCTCCTAGACGAAGAGTATAATGCCCACCCCATTTTTTTTAACAAGAAAAATCAAGAATGCCCTTAATTTCGAAAAAAAAAAAAAAAAACTGCAAAGCTTACATTCACAAAATCGAAATTTACACCTAATGTCCATCATCGTCACCCTCTGACGGCATTTTACCACTGAATATGGATCACATGTCATCATCTGTACCATCCACTGTGCACTTGATAATCCACGTTTATTGAATGACTCCACAATAATTGCAAATGAAATCGTGGATTATGCCTACACTAACAATTTCGCTGGCCTGCCCTGCAATGCATGCAATTCAATGTAATGTCCAAAACATGTGATATGACTGTTTCCACTGGCTTATCCCATAAACTAAGCATCTTTTGGATTACTAAATTAAATTATGGGGTTTTACATGCCAAAACCATTTTCTGATTATGAGGTACGCCAAAGTGGGGGACTCTGGAAATTTCGACCACCTGGGGTTCTTTAAAGGGACACTAAAGGTTACCAGAAAGTCAAGTTAAAGTGATAAAGCAATGCTCTAGAACGTCTAAGGCGTCAATATAATCGCAAACACAGCTTTAGTAACTGAGGAATTGAGGTAAATGCATGACACATTTGAGACCCCCCAGTGACATTCCGGTACTAGCCCAATGACGAAAGCACTCCTCATCATAAATTATGTCACTAGTACTCAACTACTCGTATTAAAAAGATAATTTCATTATATTATAAGATGGAAGAAAATGCTACTTGTCTACATCTATTCGATTCTAAGAAAAAATAACATTTTGACGTTACCCTTGAATAGTATGGGTGATCGAAAGGTTTCGTTTTCACTCGACTCTGCGCGCTCGACTTTGCGCCGCGCGCGCTTTGGAGTTTCAGTTGTTTCTTTATCGCGTCGTGTTGTGGTGGTCCTGCTGGCTCGCGAAACTTGCATTTGGAACAAGCAGCGAGAATGCTACGTCCATGTGGTGTCCTGGGATGCGCGAACGGTCCGCAGAACTTGGCCAAGGGCAGTTGCAGCGGCAAATCCAATGTTACTTATCACTGTGTGCCAACGACTGAACCTCTCCATTCGAAGTGGTTACCGTATTTACACGATTGTAAGTCGACCCCTTTTTCTAAAATTTGAGTCTGAAGTTGGGGGGTCGACTTACAATCGAAACCAAAACATGGCCCCGCCAAAAAAAGCGATACCAACTGGAGCTACAACGTAGTTACAATATTATGTTTGCTCTATGGCCCTACCCGTATCTTTTCGCTATCCCGCGTGTTTGTTCGCTTTTCGGAAGGGCTTTTTAACATTTTTGAGAGTCTCACAGTGCATGCAACACTCATGGGGGAGTGTCGATAGTTGATGGAAGCGCCGCTGTTCTCATTTGCGGCGGCACCCTCAGAACGGCGGTGCTTGCGAGGAGTATCGGTAGTTCATGGAAGAGCAGACACCGCTCGCGAGTTTCTCTTTCTCTGTTTAAAGGCATTGGTATTGGTTTGACGCGTTCCACTCGACTGCCGGCTACGTGCTACTTCTATGCTTCCATAGTCGTCATGAGTGCTCCAGGCCCACTAATCGTTCGGCACTTGTTCACAGCAGCGTTCAAGAGGGCTGCCATCCTTTACGCCGAAGAAACAAATCACTGCGCAGCGGGCCGCAATTTCGATGTTTCTAAACGGGTGGTGCGAGAGTGGCGACTGCAGCGAAGCGAAATTTTCACCTGTGTGACGGCAAGTGAGAAATTTCCCACGTGCCGAAGTATGGACGCTTTCTGGAGCTGTAGGCTAAGCTTGCGGCGTACGTCGCTGAAATGCGTGATCGGTTTCTGCCAGTGAAGTGCGACGTGATCATGAAATAAGCCCGGACCTCCGCCTTAATTTTAAGGTTCTGCTCCGCCGTGAGTACAACGAGTGGCTGGCGGCAGAAGACTGCGAAATTACGCCAACCGGACCTGTGAAAAGAGCCTCCCTGATGGCTGCGTGTGGTTGGGTGCATTTGGCGTGGGCTGCTGTTCTGCAAGATGTCCTGGTGCGGTCGTTTGCCAAATTTGAAATTTCGCTGGACCACGACGCGCTGTGGGACCGCAGCAGCGATGACGATGGCAGCACTAGTGAAGACGAGTGGTCCAGTGACCATGTCAGCTACTAATAAATTTTCGCTATCGAATGCACCCTCGGGTATGCTCTCTTTTTTTTTTTTCCGGTCAAGCGATATGGGGGGTTGACTTACATTCGAGTCGACTTACAATCGTGTAAATACGGTAAGTGCCGTGCCTCTGCCACAGCGCGCTGACAAAGAGCCGAGAAATCACGTAGTGTGCTCGCTGCACTTTCCTCCAGAGGATTACGAGTTCAACGCCGACTTACTGAAGTCGCGTGAAGTGCCTTTCGAAGCAGGCCGTATTCGTAGTAGCACGCAACGACGCCAGCAGCGCGAGCCCTCAACAGCAGGTCACGTTCATCAGTGCTTAAATCGCTGAACTCGAGCCCAGCGTCGCGAGCTAATGTATCGTTGTCAGGGTCATCCATTGCAACGAGCGTCGAAGTTGGCGTCATAAAATAAAGAACCAGCTTATCGTCGTGCGCTTTCCCTTCCGCTAGCCACCACAGTTCCGCTTTCGCGCTACTGTCGGCTCTGTCTTGGCTCTGTTTCTGGCCGTGCGTTTGCATTTTGTGCAGAAAAGCCGTAGCGCCGTCTGCGGGAGGCGTTTTACTCACCGACGGCGCAACGTCACTATGAGACCATGACGTCAATACTCCTCGATCGGAGGGCGGGTGATTTGAACTGCGCTAGAGGTACGCGGACGCTTCAGAACGCATTTTCTCTTAAAGTAAGTATCTTCTTCGCACGAAACAAGCGTTTCGAGGCTTCTGGGATTGTATTCCATGTTAACTTAATATTAACCTTTAGTGTCCCTTTAACATGCACCTAAATCTAATAAGTACATGGATGTTTTCGCATTTCACCCCCACTAAAATTGAGCTGCTGTGGCCAGGATTCGATAAGGCGAACTCCTTGTGCTTAGTAGCCCAACACCATAGCCACTAAGCAACCACAGCGGGTTTTTTGACTAGTAGCTTTTGCTATCAAAGAGAAAAGGTGGTGCATAATTGTTGCCATTCTACATGAGAACTTGTTCTATTGCCACCTTTTCATAGCAATGGGAATGGCGCTGTCTCTGATGGTAGGCTGTTGCAAATGCAGTTTTGGCTTCATATCCCACCGCACCACACAGGGAAGCAGTACTGGACAAATTTTCTTGGAAGAAAGATTTGCATTAGTATCTGGTAAATACGGTAATCATTCATTGCGAGCTGCCATTTTCGCATGAAAACCTTCCCAGGGCCGACCGAAAACAGGTGTTTTCAGCAGAAGAAAATGTGCCTTCCAGTGCATTTACTGTGCCCTAGCACCGCTATGATAGACACTGCAGATATTATGGTCACCATTTGAATCACATGCATCTGCGACAACCAGTAAAGTTTGAATTAACCAGTAAAGCCAATTTCACAATAGAAAAAACAAATGGCCAGCTGGGATATTTGATGGGGATTAAATTAATAGAGAAATTAAATTTGAAGGATTTGGATAAGTTACTGTTTACTTTATTAAGAAAAGACTAAAGACTAAAGAAAAGACTATTAAGACTAAAGAAACATTTAGTCACATAACTGCAAAGTACCGAACTTTTGAAAGTGTCTGTGAAGTTAATTTTGTGAATGTGAATAATTTTCTCTTTTTGTTTGCAAAACAAGCTGGTGATAAAATTTCCATGATACTCCCTAAGAACCAAGATGTGCCAACAAATGCCTATGTTTCTTCAACTGCTTATGCTAGTGCAGGTGGCAAAGCTATGTTAATGCCTAAAGTATACAGCAATGATTGTACAAAACAATAGCTTTTTTATTTTTTTTTCTAGCCCCTTTCTGTCACTAAGTTATTCAATCCACATTAAGTCTGTGACAACAGAGGCAACAACATATATGGCATCACAATGCAGGTCACTTATGTGGAACTGGCATCCTGCAAAAGAAAACAGCCAGAAATATCTGCAGCTTAGAGATAAAATCAGATGTTATCTCTGCACTAAGCCTGTAAAAAAATACCTTGTCCTTGATCCACTGGGCAAGCTCAGCAGCCTCTCGCACCAGCTGGTAGGCACGCAAGGATTCAGCCAACTTGTCAACACGACTGCGACCCAGGGCCATCAGGTTGCCATACTGCGCTTCAATCTGTGCTTGGCGTGCACCGATGCTGTTGCCTTCTGCCAAGTGCTGTTGGCTTGCCGACAAGCCAGCCTCGACCTTCTTCACATAGGCTGCTGGCACAAAGCCCTGCCGGTCATTCACCTCCACCTTCCACCAGTCCTGCACATAAACAAGTCACTCCACATTCATTATCTGCACTCAATTTAGCAGGAAGGCATGTGCTGGCTTTTTACAATTGTGCATTGGCACACATTTTACAACTGTAAGCATCACAAAATACAGCTGCCAAATATAGTTATGGTCCATAAGATGTGAAATGATATGAAGGAACGACAGGATCGAAATAGTGTATGCACTGAACGTTAACATGCATGCATCAAATAATGTAAATAAGCTTTTTTTACCAGACAAACTGTCCACAAACTATATTTCACTTTGTTAAGAAATCAGAAAATATTTGGTACCTCATCACCGAAGGTCATTTTTCTTTAATAATCAAATTTATATTTTTAAAAATTGACTATTCAAGCACTCCTAATATATCAATGATATAAAAAAATTTCATGAGTAGACAGCAGCTGCGTTTTCTGCGAAGCAGTTGTAGTACATGGCGTCGGCAATTCGGCATATGGCCCGACTTGTGTGTGATCCACACCCCACACCTTTACAGGAGTGAAATATGACATTTACCACCAACTGATACATATTATATATACTATATATATAGTAATATATATATATATCTATATATATATTATATATATATATATATATATTTATTATATATATAAATATATATATATATACTAATATATATATATATATATATATATATATATATATATATATATATATATATATATACTATATATATATATATATATTATATATATATATATATAATATATATATAAATATATATATATATATATATATATAATAGTATATATATTACTATATATATATATATATATATATATTATAGATATATATACTATATATAAT